>NW_003315896.1:12696-165473 GCF_000151265.4 Micromonas pusilla CCMP1545 | reverse complement strand
GCCGCCGCCGCCGCCGCCGCCGGATCCGTCGCCGGCATCAACAGCTCCGGCAACGTCGGGCAGATCGCCATGAAGATTCCGACGACGACGCCGACGCACGCGCTCAAGATCCCCATCAACCCGAACGCAGCCCTGAGAAGCGTTAAACGATGCCCGTTCATGAGCTCCATCGACCGTCTCAAGCACGCGCCGCCGACGTACCCTTCGAAGACGTACACCGGCACGCACACCGCGTAGTCGCAGAGCTTCATCACCCCGAGATACGGGATCGGGATGGTGATGAGAGAGTTCCACGCGATGGAGAGGACGCGTCTGGCGTCCACGGCGAGGACGTCGTTCCATGATTTGTGCGAGTTAACGACCGCGGTCCATGCGTTTTTAGGGTTGAACGCGTTCCATCTCGCGGCGACGCCGGCGTCGACGTCGCGCGCGTTTCTCATCACCGCAACCTTCGCCGCGTTCTCGCACGACAGCTTGAAGAACTGCACGATCGCCAGGAACACCGCGGCGACGATCTCGACGTCGTGGATGCGCAGTATCGCGAGGACGAACGTCCCGCCGAGGTTGAGCGCCTGCGCCGCGGCGCCCGCGACGCAGATGAGCATCGCGATGGGGAAGAAGTCGCGCGACGCCATCCGCATCGTCTCCTTGATCACGTGCCGCGCTCTCAGCTCGCCGACGATCGCGGGACCCGCGGGGGCGGCGTACGGCTCCATCTTCTCCGCCGGTTTCTCATCCTTCTCCTCCGTCGGGGTCTCCTCGAACGTCAGCGCGTCCGTCGTCGTCGCGGGGGAGGGCGGCGTCTCCGCCGCGTCGTCGCGAGGGAAGGCGCGGAAGGACGAGGAGGACGTCGTCCGCGGCCGGCTCGAGCTCGACCACGTCGTCGCTCTGATGAGATCCCGTGGGTCCCGGTTCCCCCGCGGGCGGCGTCCTGGCGCGGCCGACGCCGCGCGCGCGGACGCGGACGCGCGCGGCGCGCGAGACGCGCGCATCGCGATCCTCGCGACGCGCGCGCGCCCGGCGCACGAGACGCGCTCCATCCTCGGCGGCGCTCGCGAGAATGATGAGAGGGCGCGAGCTAACATCCACCTGGACGAGTTCGCGAAGCGCGCGATCGATTTTGGAACGTCGTCGCGTGTTCGTATGATATTCGCGGCGCGTACAAAGTACCTTCTGTCGTCGCGACGACGCTATCACATGCGCGCTACGCCGTCGTCTGCCGGTTGAACAGCTCCATCGTGAGGTTCGCGACGAACCCCGGGACGCTCCGAAACCGCGTCACGAACGTCTCCACCCCCAGTTTCACCTCCGCCGACTCCGAGTACGGCGTCGGCAACAGCGTCACCCTCCCGGGGACGTCCCCTCCGGTCGCGCCAACCTTCCCGGGCTCGAGCGCGAACGTCAGGGCGTCCTCGTCGTTCGCCGCGAACTTACTGCGCAGCGTGAACGTCGTCGACCCGGTCGCCTTATCCTCGCCCATGTCCACCTTGTATCCGAAGATGAGGTAGCACGCCTCGCGAAACGTGGAAATCTTTTGCTTGAACATTGCGAGGTACCGTTGCTCGCGCTTCTCCAGGTCCGCGACGCGCCGCCTCGTGACGATGAGGTCCGCCTCCGCGACGGACGGCCCCGGCGTCGGCGCGAACGTCGGGAACCCCGGAGGGCGCGCGACCGTCATCGGCGTCGCGCCGGTGAACAGGCCCATCCCCGGCGCGGGCGCCGGCGCCGGCGTCTGCGCGACGGACGGCGGCGGCATCAGCGGCGGCGGGCCCGGGCCCGGGGGGCCCGGGGTTTGAAACGGCGGCGGCATCGCGTACCGCGGCATCGTCCCGGGCGGGCCGTTAATTCCCCCGCCGTCGAACGCGGGCATGCCCGGCGGCGGCGTGAGCCCCTGCGCTGCGGCGAGGGCCGCCGCGTGCGCCGCCGCGTCCGAACGCGTCTGCTCCTGCGCGGCGACGAACGCGGCGACGGTTTCTCTCAGCGCCTCGCACTCGCCTCTGACGACGAGGAGCTCTCTCTCCGCCGCGGACTCGTTCGCGATCGCCATCGGGTTGGAGCGGAAGTGCAGGATCTTCGTGGCGTCCGGGTTGTACTCCCCGCGCCCGACGCGAGATTCGAGCGCGGCGACTTCTTTGCGAAGGGAGTCGCGCTCGCGTTGGAGCTCCGCGCGCGACGCGGCGGCGTCGTCCGCGGCGGTGGCGTTCGACGCCGCCGCGTCCCTCGCCGTCGCGGCGGACGCGGTGACGCGCGCGAGCTCGGTCTCGAGCTCGCCCGCGCGCGCGTGCGACGCTTCGAGGCTCTTCTCGAGCTCGCTCACGCGCGTCTTCATCGCGTCGCCGCCGCCGCCGCCGCCGCCGCCGAACCCGCCAAACCCGCCAAACCCGCCGCCGCCGCCGCCGCCGCCCCCCTTCGTCGCCGCCTCGCTGTCGTACGACTTCAGGACGCGCTGCAGGGAGTCGCGCTCGCGCGTTAAGAGATCTTTCTGCCGCTCCGCGCGCGCGAGCGCCGCGATCGCCTCGTCCGCGCTCGCCTGCGCGTTGTTCGAGCGCGTCGTCGCGTCGTCCGCTTTTCGAACCGCGGCGTCCCGCGTCGCCGTCGCCGCCGCGAGCGCCGCGTCCTTGTCGCCGCCGCCGCCGACCGCGCTCGCGAGCTCGCGCTCGAGCGCGACGACCCTGTCCGCGAGGTCGCTCGCGCGTTTCGCCCCGGGGACGCGCGCGATGGCGTCCGCGAACTCTTTCGCCTCCGCCGCCGCGGCCCCGGCGTCGGCGCTCGTCGCGGCGGCGGGCGCGATCGCGAACGCCGCGCCTCCTCCCGGGATGGTCTCCGCCTCCATGAGCCGCTTCTCCGCTCGTTCCGCGCGCGCGATCGCCGCGATCGCCGTCTCCTCCGCGGCGGTCGCCGCCGCGGCGCGCGCGCGGACTCTCTTCGCCTCTTGGACCTCCATCGCGTCCGCGGCGTTGGCGGAGCGCAGCGCCGCGAGCGCGTCCTCGAGCTCCTTCACGCGCGCCGCCGCCGCCGCGTCGCCCCCCTTCCCTCTCGCCATCGCGTCCGCCTCGATCCTCGCCGCGTCCGCGTCGCTTCGCGCGGCGAGGACCGCGGCCTCGGCCTCGCCGATGAGCTCCTCCGCGGCGACGAGCGCGCGCTCCGTCGTCTCGAGTCTCTCCTCGAGCTCCGATCGAATCGCGCTCGACGTCGACGCCGCGAGCGTCGCCTCTCTCGACGCCGCCTCGGCAGCCTCCGCGCGCGCCAGCGCCTCCGCGGCGGCGGACTCCAACCGCGCCATCTTCGCGGCGGTCTCGGACGACTTCGTCCCGGCAGCCTCGAGCGCGGACGCCTCCGCGAGCGACGCGCGCGATTCCGCGGCGGCGGCTCGGTTCTCCGCCGCCGCCGTCGTTTTTTTCTCTTCGCCCATCGCGGCTTCGAGCGTCGCGAGCGCGCGCGCCGTCGCCTCCGCGTCCGCGTCCGCCGCCGCCCTCTCCGCGACGCGCTGCGCCTCTCGCTCCTCCCTCTGCTTCTCGAGCTCCTCCCGCGCGCGCTTCCATCGGTTCGCCTCCGCCTCCGCGATCGTCTTCGTCTCCTCGGCAGCCGCGAGCGACGCTTCGAGCGACTCGACTTCGCGTTGGAACCGCGCGATCTCCACGCCGCGCTTATCGAACTCGAGGATGAGGTCGGATCGCACCAAGTTCACGGACTCGTACGAGTTCGCGAGCTCCGCGCCCGGATCGTTCGGGTCCGGTCGCGCGCCGCCTTCGACGTGCCCCGCGAACGACGGCGACGTCGGCGTCGCGCGCGCGGCGCGCGTCGCCGCCTCCGTCGTCGGCGGCTCGGAGAAGACGGCCCAACCCCCCGTCGTCGTCGCGCCGCCGAGCGTGAGCGTCGACCGATCGCCCCCGCGCTCGTCCATCGGCGTCATCGCGGGCGGGAAAGACGTCAGCTCCGTCGCCGCGAGCGCGGCCATCTCCGCGTCGGTCGCGTCGACGGCGGCGGCGACGTCTGGTTTTGGCGTCGACTTCTTCGCGCCGATCGACTTCGAACGCGTCGGCGGCGACGTCGCCGGCGACTTCTTCGAACGCGTCGGCGGCGACGTCGCCGGCGACTTCTTCGACGACGGCGGCGACGTCGGCCGCGACCTCGAGCTCTTCCGTCGCTCGGAGGACCCCCCGCCCGACGCGGGTTCGGGTTCCTTCGACGCGCGCGTCGGCGTCGGCGCCTTCGCCTTCGGCGTCGATCGCGACGCGCGGCGTTTGGACCCGCCGTCGTCGTCGTCGTCGTCCAACCGCGCGAGGATGTAGCTCTTGTCTTCCGCGGGCGGGGACTTCGCGGCGGCGCGCGCGGCCGCTCGCGCCGCGGCCGGGGACATCGGATGCGCGCGCGTCGCGTGCGTCGTCGTCGTCTTCGCGCGCGCGTCGTCGTCGCCGTCGTCGTCGTCCAGACGCGCGAGGATGTAGCTCTTGTCGTCGCTCGGCGTCTTCTTCGCCTTCGTCGTCGTCGTCGTCGTCGTCGTCGTCGCCGCCGGCGGCGGCGAGGACGGCTTCGCGGACCTCGAGCTCGCGCGCCGCGTCGTCGTCGTCGTCGTCGTCGTCGCGGAGGGCGCCGCGGGCGTCGCGTCGCGCTTCGCCGCGCGCGCGCCGCGGCCGCTCGCGGCGGCCCGCATCGCGCCAGACGCGGACGTCAGCGGCGCCCCGCCTCCGCCTCGCGTCGCGGAGGCGGGCGGCGGGTCTTTCGGCTCCGTCTTCCGCCGCTTCGCCGCGGCGGGCGCGGATTTCACAGACGCGGGCGTGGGTTCCGCCGTCGCGGAGCGCGCGCTGCGGCGTTTCGACCCGGCCGTCGCCTTGGGGGACGTCTGCGAGGCGGGACGCGAGGGGAGGAGTCAGCGCGAGATTTCAAAGGATTTCAATGGCAGCGGGCGGTGCGCGCGCGCGCGAGATTCGGCGACGCGGGCGCGCGAAGCGATTCGACGCACCGTCGCTCCGGACGCGGTCGGCTGCACCGCATCGGGGCTCTGCGTCAGCCGGGACGAACGCCGCGACGACGCCGTCATCGCGACGAACGGGACGGACGCGCGTCGCGAGATGCCTCGCGAGAGGGTGCGAGTTGCGGGCCGTTGTTCGCGTCGAAATTCTCGTCTCGCGCGGCGCGTACTCGAGTCGAGCGGCGTGACCCCTCGTTTTACGGTTCGCGAGATCGTACAACTTGTACTCGGTTTCCGTATTCGAACCAGTCAGACGTTCGCAAAAGTAGTTTGGACTTCGTCCGCTCCGCGAAACCCTAGAAGTTTTAGCCGCAATCGACGCGGCCGGAGCGCCCTCTTCACGCGACGCGCGACACACGCCGTCGTCTTAAGACCTCACCGAGCGGTTCGGTTCGTCTTAAACCCCAACTCTAACCATGGGTCGCATGCACACGCCCGGCAAGGGCATGAGCGGAAGCGCGCTTCCGTTCAAGCGCTCCGCCCCGAGCTGGCTGAAGATCACGTCCCAGGAGATCACGGACATCATCGCGAAGATGGCGAAGAAGGGGATGACGCCGTCGCAGATCGGCGTCCTCCTCCGCGATAACCACGGCGTCGCGCAGGTCTCCTCGGTCACGAACTCCAAGATCCTGAGGATCCTCAAGGGCCAAGGCCTCGCGCCGACGCTCCCCGAGGACCTGTACTGCCTCATCAAAAAGGCTGTCTCCGTGCGCAAGCACATGGAGCGCAACAGGAAGGACATGGACTCGAAGTTCCGCCTGATTCTCATCGAGTCCCGCATCCACAGGCTCGCGCGGTACTACAAGCTCGCGAAGAAGCTCGCGCCGAACTGGAAGTACGACTCCGCGACCGCGTCCACTCTCGTCGCCTAAGCGAGGCGACGCGTGCCATTTTTTCGTCTTCGATTTTAATGGCTGGAAGAGGGTGAATAGGGTTTGGCGGCGGCGACTCTCGGTCCGGCGCGGCCGGGTCTCGCCGCGAACGGGGGGTGATGAACGCGCGGGCGTTCTTCATCGCGGTGGTGTTGAGGTGGTGGTTTCTCGCGCGCGATCGGCGAATGGTGGGCGCTCGCGTCGCGTCGGAAGACGCGGCGAGGGCGGGAGGGCCTCTTTTTGAGGTGGAAAAAGCGCTCCGCGTGAAGAAGATGGCACGGCGTGACTTCGCGCGGGCGGCTCGAGAGCGAGTCGACGCGCGCGGGCGTAGGAAACGTTTCAATATCATCGCGACGAAGCATCGCGCTTCATCGTTTTAATCGCGTCGTCCGTTCGCGCGCGAGTTTCGTCCGCGTCGTTCGACGCTCACAGCCCTCGGGTCCGAGTCGCGCGCGCGGCGGCGTCTCTCGTCGGTCGGCGCTTTTTTTCTTTTCCCTCGCTCGCGCGTCGCGTTCGGAGAGACGACGAGGAAGTCGCGTTCGAAACGCGCGCGGTATGGTCGGTGGAAGAATGTATTTTGCATTGCATCACGCGCGCCCCGCGCGCCAACTCTCCACCCCGCGCTACTCGCGGGGGATCCGAGCCTCGTCTTCGCTCGAAGAGGAGCCGAGGAAAAAAACGTTCCGCGCCTCCTCCTCCTCCTCCTCCTCCTCCTCCTCCTCCTCCTCGGTCGTGTCGTCACACGATGATCGCGAGCCCCCGCGCGTCAACTCAGGTGATCGACGGATTTGTGCACGAACCACTCGTAGCCGATCTTGACCGGCGGCCCCCCGCGCTCGACGCGTCCCCAGTGCACGATGCAGTCGTCGTCCGGGTCCGTCGCGCCGACGATGCGATACGGCATCGAGCTCTTCACCTCCACGGGCTTCTCCTCCGTCCCGTTCGGCTGTCGTCGAGAGAGGGAGGAGGGGGGGGGTAGGGGTAGGGTTAATAGAGTTTAGGGTTTAGGGATCAGCGTGGGGCGCGTTCGCGGAGGAGAAGACCGGGCGTCTTCTCGTCGAGGAAAAAATCATTCGACGCACCGCCTGGAGAAAATCGTAGTGATCGAAGAAATCCTTCCCCTCCGCGGCGGCCTGGAGCTCTCTGAGCTCGAGCCCGGTCGCGTGCTCGTGGTCGACGTTTTTGGCCGGCGGCGGGGCGAGCCCGGGGCGGGTCTCCTGCGCCATCCCGCGCGCGAACGCGACGCCGAGCTGTCGACGGAGACGGACGAGGGGAGGGAAGGGCGAGCGAGCGAGCGATCGTCAGCGGGGGGGTCCGTCCGTCCACAAAAGGAGCTCAGCTCTCTCTCCTCCGCTTGACCCGTTGGCGGGGGCACGGAGAGGATGGGGGAGGGGATCGCGGGCGCGCGTCGAACGCGCGTCGACCGCGCGGGGTCCCGCGGGGGCGCGACGTCGCGAGAACCGCGCGCGGCGGCGAACGTCGACGCGAGCGGCGGCGGAGACGAGCGCGCGGTCGTTCGCAAAGACGCGCGATCGCGCGGCGCGAACGGTAGGGCGCGATGAGACACCGCCTAGCTAGGGATCCATCCATCCGATGATGGATGGCGCGGCACCGGGAGGGTACGCACCGGTCTCGCGCCGAAGGCGAGCGCGGGGGAGGACCCGACGCGAGCGGCGGCGGAGCCGCCAGCCTTGCACAACACCTGCGCTGCGCGACGCATCGGAGTAAGCGACTCTGCGGGCGACGACGCGCGTCCGAAGATGCCCCGGCGCGCGCCGACCTTTCAGGTCCTTTCGCCCTAAAAAATCGTCCGTCGCGCTGACAGCTTGCAGCTGCACTGGAGCCGGCCGATACCAGCACAGCAGGACTCGTTGTTCACCGCGGCGTCGGTCGCGTCCGGCCGCCACTCGCGCCCTCGCGCCGGCGCTCGCGACGGGACCTCGCTCCTCGCGATGATCATCGCCTCCGTGTGGGCCGTGCTCTTCATCCTCGCGTCGCTGCTGCTGGGGATCAACCTGTACACGGTGCGCCGTCCGTCGCGCCGCGAGGAGAGCGCATTCATTTATCTGACGCGACGACATTTCGCGATGGATGGATGCGGATGCTTCGCTCGCCTCCTCCGTTCGTCCTCCTCCTCCACCTCCTCCTCCTCCCGCCGTCCCCGACGTCGCGTGCCATCGCGTCCTCCCTCTCACCGCGCTCGCCGCCGCGTTCCCATCCCACCCCGTGGCGCCGCAGATCATGACGCTCGCGGACTTATCCCAGGACCTCGTCAACCCGCACGACTGCGCGACGCGGCTCAACAAGCTCCACGCGCCCGAGGTGCGTTCTATACACTGGTCCCCATACGACCCCGTTCGCGTGGTGAACGCCGATCCTTAAGGACTTTTCCCGGCGTTTCTCTACGCCCACCCCTCGCTTTCAATCCCCGCCCTCGACGCCTTTCAACTTCAACTGACGCCTTTCAACTCCACCCCGCCATCGCTTTGTATGGAACGACCCTCAAGTTTATCATCCACGGCGCCGTCGTCCTCCTCGGCGCGCTCTGCGGGTGCGTCTCTCTGACGCTTCTCAACGCGCCGATAGCGTACTACCACTACGCGCAGTACGCCGCGCACGGGACGCACGCGACGGACGTGACGACGGTGTTCGCGACGTTGGACGAGGAACGGCGGCGGAGGACGGTCAAGTGCGCGCTCTACGCCGCGGGGTGCGCGGATCCCGTCTCCATCTCATCACACTGGTCCCCGTACGACCGCGTCGGTGTGGTGAACGCCGTCTCTTAAGGACTTCTTTACTTCCCGGCGCGTCTCTCCGCCCAACACCTCTCGCTTTCAATCCCGACACACCTCGACGCCTTTCAACTCCAACTCTTCTGACGCCTTTCGACTCCGCCCCGACGTTCGCTCGCGCGGAACGACCCTCATCAGTCTCCTGCGGACGTTGTACCTCGGGACGCACCACGCGGTGCACACGTTCATGACGGAGGAGGAGAGGACGAAGGCGGCGGAGTTCATGCGCGAGGCGATGCTGCATCAGCATCATTATCATTACTAGTAGCTTTACTAATAGCTTTACTTCTGAGAAGCGGCGGCTCGGAGGGTGGGAGGGGGCGATATATTTTTCGGGCGGGCGGGCGGGAACACCGGTAGGGTCTTCTGTATTAAAACCGTCATCGCGCGTGCGTTACATCCTTCTCGACCCCGACCACCATCGCGCCCGACCGACGACGCGACGACGTCCGGACGCGCGGACGTCGTCGCCTCGCTTCGCTTCGACGCGCGTCGTCCATCACTTCGTGTTCGGGTCGTCGCGCGTCTTTATCAACCCGTAGATGGAAGAGAACACGAGGAAGCCAATCACCGTGGGCGAGTACGCCGGATACAGCGAGTTCTCCACCCACGTCTCCACGCGCGATGGAAGCACGTCATCGAACGCGCTCAGCGCGAGCAGAAGCCCGCCGAGGAAGATGACGACGACGTAGCCCAGGAGGAACAGGATGTACGCCTCCTCGGACGCGGACTGGACCGTGATCGGGGCGACGCCCTTCGCGGCGTCGATCGCGATGCCGGTGACGTCCACGGACGCGCGACGCGTGTTGCTGCCGTCGCGGCGCTTCCGGAGCTTCTTCTTCTTCTGCCCCGGCTCGAACATGCTCACGGCGTCGTCGTCGCTCGATGGCGACGGGGGCGACGGGGAAGGGGAGGACGCGGACGCGGCGGCGGCGTCCGGGTCCGAGGCGACCTCATCGCTCCACTTCTTCGCGCGCGTCGCGACGATGGTTATCCTCGCCGCGCGAGCCGCTCGCGCGACGCGCGCGGGCGCGACCGCGCGCGTCGCGGTCGCCGCAGCCGTCGTCGTCGTCGTCGCGCTGTTCCGTGGCGCGATGGACGCCATCGCGCGCGGGGTCGCCGCCCCGGCGCGCGTCATGACGCTCGCCGCGCGCGCGTGCATCGTGAGTGGCGGTGTCGAGGTTCCGACGTCGCGCGGAGGACGGCTCACGCGTCACGCTCGCGGGATCGAGTGGAACCGCGGGAGCGAGGTGCGGGAGCGTTCAACGCAGACGTTTTTCACCCGTCCCTCGGGTTCGACTTTTGATCGCGTCCCCTTTCAACGGACCGATGAACATTTTTTTGTCACGATCACGCGGGCGCCCACCACACGTACAGTACCGCACGGGCGCGTTTGAACACCTCGAGGCGAACGCAGTCGGACAGCGCGCGACGCCGCCGGCCGACGACACTCGCGCGCGTTCCGCGGACACGAACCGCGGCTCGCGAAGGCATCGCGCGCGCGCGTCGTCGTTCGCGCGACGCGTCCCTCTCGCGCCGCGGCGTCGGACTCGAGCGAGAGACGGCGACGCGAGCGACGACGAGAGGAATGGAGGTGGACGACGCGGAGCGCATCGGCTCCGCGACGACGACCGATGTTCGCGGCGACGTCGCGCGCGCGGAGGCGCCGTCGACGAGCGCGCGGGGGGGCTCGGGGAAGGACGACCGCCTGAAAGACGCGCTCGAGTGGCTCAGGTGCGCGCGCGATCGAAGAGATCGTCGACGCGCGCGCGCGTCGACGCGCGGTCGCGCGCGCACCTGAGCCACTCGAGCGCGTCTTTCAGGCGGTCGCTCGTGCGCGCGTCTTCGCCGCGCGCCCCCTCGCGGTTTTTTCCTCCTCCTCGCGCGCGCGCTTCCCCCGCGCTGACGTCCGCGCCCGACCCGCGCCCCCCCCGATCACGCCGCCGCAGGCTCGTGTCGCTCGAGGAAGGGCGGAAGCCGGTGAGCGACGGAGGATACACCGGGGTGCGTCGCGCGCGTCGCGCGCGGGGCGTCGGGACCGAACCCTCGAAAAACCCTCGTATCGCGCTCGCCGGCGACGTCGGCGACGCGTTTGCAAGCTGTATTTTTTTTTCGCGCGGCGACGTGCCGTCCATCCCTCCACTCCGGCTCCGTTCTGACGCGCACGGGTCCTCACCTCCTCGTCCCTCCCATCCATCCCGCATCACGCGCAGGGCGAGCGGCACCGCGAGAATGCCGCGATCGTCGACCGCTTCCGCGTCGCCACCGCGGTGGTGCGCATGCAACCGAGAAGAAACGCGCGCACGGGATCCGCCGCCGTCGGCGGCGGCGCCGCGCTTCTCGTGTCGTCGTTCATGTCCGCGGGACGAAGCGGCGGGACGGGGGGGAAGTCCACCGCGGTGATACGCGTCGGGATGTCGTTCCAGGCTTCGGTTCCGCCGTGGCGCGGGCCGGAGCCGCTGGACGGGTCCGTACGCGCGGAGGAGGGACTCGTCATCGCGGCGGCGCCGGCGGTCGCGGACGCAGACGCGACCGCGGACGCGGACGCCGCGGGGTCGAAGAAGAGCGCGCGCGTCGTCGAGCGCGCCGCAGCCATCGCGGCGTCCGCGGCGGCGACCCCAAAACAACCCCACGCCGCGCGAATCCCCGGGGCCAAGTCGGGGGCGCGGGAGTCCGAACCGGCGCGAAGAGACCGGCTCGCGGGGATCAAAGTCTGGCCCCCCGCGCCCGCGGAGAAGGCGGCGAAGATCGCCGCGGAGCTGTTCGACCCGTCGCTCTCCCCCGGTCGACGCCGGGGTGGATCGACAGGAGGAGGATCTGCGGAGAAGCGCGAGCGCGCGCCGGGAGGGAGCGACGCGGACGCCGGAGGGTTAACCCTACCCGGGAAGCGCGTGAAGACGGCGACGGAGATGACCGCCGCGGCGGATCCGTTCGCGAAGGACTACGAGTTTGGTCTACAGAGCGCGCTCGCGGCGATCCCCGCGGACAGCGCGGTGAAGAAGGCTGCCGCGCAGCGCGCCGCGGCCGCGATGGCGCGAGCGATGGCGGCGTCGCGAGAGGACGCGACGGCAAAGCCGAAGACGGCGGAGGAGGCGGCGGCGAGAGCCGCCGCCGTCGTCGTCGCCGCGACGAAAATCGCGCGCGCGGAGCTCGCGACGGGGCTCCCCGGGATGCCCCCCGGGAACGCGGCGACGCTCGCGGAGGCGCACGGCGTCCGCGACCCGAAGCCGAGACGCCCGAGTCTCGAGGAGGTGGCCGCCGCGCGCGCGAAGCTCGAGTCGGAACTGCGCGCGGCGCGGTCGTCGCCGGCGGTGATGGGCGTCCAAGCCGTCGGTCGCGTCGTCGCGACGGAGGCGTTCGGGCTGTGGACCGCGGAGCAATCGCGCGCGTTCGAGGAGCAGCTGCGGGCGCGGAAGTTTGACCTGTTCGGGTGCTCGAGGATTGGACGGAACCCGAAGAAGGGGATGAAGGTGCGTTCTATACAAAAGTTTTTCACCCACCGCTCGGTTTCAACATTTGATCGCTCCCCCTTTCAACTGACCGGTGAACTGTTTTTGTATGGAATGGCCCTGAAGGCGAGCAAAGAGAAGAAGGCGCAGACGAACGACGACGACGTCCCGTGCCTGGCGTGCGGTCGCGCGGACGGCGAGTCCGATTTCGTGTTGTGCGAGAACGGGTGCCCCACGGGCGGGCACTATCAGTGTTTGGGCATGGCCGCCGTCCCGGAAGGGGACTGGTTCTGCGACGCGTGCGCGGAGGCGAGGAGGGAGAAGGACGCCGCGGACGCCGCGCGCGCGGCGGCGGCGGCGGCGGGGGAGGACCCGTCGCCCGGGAAAGCGTCGCCGCCGCCGCCGGTCGCCATCGCGGACCCCGCCGCCGCGGACCCGGAAGACCCGGACCCGCGACTGGCGATGAAATCCTTGCGCGACATGGTGGAGTACTACTACAACGCGTGGCTGACGCTTCCAAACGTCGAAGACGACGACGGCGACCGGTCCGTGTGCTCGGACGACGAGGAGACGAACCCGTTCGTCGCCGCGGCGGCGGCGAAGCGACGCGGCGGCGGATCAGGCGGCAAGACTGTGACGACGATCGGAACGACGATCGGATCCGGAACGACCGGAACGACCGGAACGACCGGAACGACGACGACGGTCACGGCGGCGGAGATGAAACGCGCCGCGTCGGAGCGCGAGATGGCGCGTCTGTCCAACTCGGGTCCAACCGCGCCGAAGCCGAAGCGTCCGCCCAAGCCGCCGTGCGCCAAAGCCGAGAGCGCCAAGGCGACGAAGAAGGTGGGCGACTTGCTGCAGTGGCTGCACGCCGCCGCGGGCGGGGGCGCGGCGCGCGCGAAAGCCGCGGCGAGGAAGGCGATGATGGCGCGGTGGAGGGAGACGTGGACCGAGGTCGACGGCGACGAGGCCGCCGCCGCGGAGGAGGCGGCGAGGAGGAAGAAAGTCGTCGGGGACGTCTTCCACCGCGAGAAGAAGCACCCGAACGCGAGAGAGGTGGCGTTCTCCAGCGACGACGAAGCGTGATTCGAGCGTCGTCTTGAAATTTATCCATCCAGTCTGGTCGTTGTGAACCAGACCTTCTGTTCCTCGCGTCCTGTCTGGTCTTTGCCGAAACGACTCGCGTCGAGCCACGACACCCCGGACCTCCCCCCCCCCCCTTCCACTCCACGCCCCGCGCCAGCCGCCGCCGCCGCCGCCGCCGACATGGTCGTCTCCCCGATCGAGACGCCGCCGTCGCCGCCCGTGATGACGCGCGCCGCGGACGCGGCGGACGACGACGCCGCGCTCCTTTCGCGCCCTCTCTTGGAGCTCGAGAAGGCTTTTCGCGAAGAAAGGACGGGCACCGGCGCCGACCGCGACGACGCGCCGACGCCGCACGCGGGATACGGATCCGATCCGGACGAGCCGGCGCCGCCGCAGGCGTACGTCAACCGTCTGCGCGACGATCGCGCGTGCGCGTGCTGGACGTCGCCGCTCGCCAACGTCTTATGCGTGGTCGCGTCTCCGGTAGGTACTCACTTCGCCGTCGGTCGCCGCGCCGCGCCTTCGCGAAGAAGATACCGCACACGTACCGATACCTCGCCGCGTCTCACGCTCCTCCGTTCCGTCGACCCCCGATAGATATGCGCGATCCCGCTCTGCGGCAGCTGCGTGACCGTCTACCCAAAACACGCCGTGGTCACGACCGTGTTCGGGCGGTTTCTTCACGCGTTCACGAGACCCGGTCTGTACTTCGTGAACCCGTGCGGCCGCGAGGCGCAGGTGGTCTCCCTGAAGGCGACGTCCGTGGAGCTCCCCGCCGTGAAGGTGGCGGATCGAAACGGCAACCCGCTGGTCATCTCCGGCGTCATCGACTACCGCGTCGTGGACCCGACGCGAGCGGCGCTGGACGTTCTGCACCTCCCAAACTCCGTCAAAGTCAACGCGCACGCGGCGTTGAAGCGCGTCGCGTCTCTGTATCCGTACGAAACCAGGGACGGATCGCCGTCGCTCAAGACGGAAGTCGTGCAGCTCAACAGCGTCCTTCGAACGCTCCTCCAACGCAAGGTGGAAGTCTGCGGCGTGAAGATCGTCACGTTCGAGCTCAGCGACCTCGCGTACGCCGCGGAGGTCGCGCCGATGATGCTCGTGAGGCAGCAAGCGCAGGCGCTCATCGACGCGAGGAGCGTCATCGTGCAGGGCGCGGTGAGCATCACGCACGGTGCGTTGAGCGAGTTGGAAGAACGAGGGCACGCGTTCGACGGGAGTCAAAAGGCGAGGCTGATCTCGAACATGATGACCGTGCTCGCGGGGGAGAGCCGGCCGCTGCCGACGCTGTCGCTCTCGGACGCGGAGTTTCACCCCGCGCCGACGTGAGCGAGCGAACGATCAGGAGGAGGAGGAGGAGGAGGAAAGAGAGGAAAGAGAGGAAAGAGAGGAAAGAGAGGAAGGAAGGAAGGAAGGAAGGAAAAACCCAACCGACACGCGAGCGAGGAAAACCGGCGCTCGTCTGTCGCAACGCGCGCACGCACGTTCACCGTCGATAACAACAAAACCCAACGCACACATCCTCGTCCGTCCGTCCCTCCGTCCGTCCCTCCGTCGTCTAGAACACCGCCTTCACCTTCCGCGCGTCGATCCCCCGCGTCTCGACGATGTAAATCGCCGTCGTCTTCGCTTCCTCGGACATGTCCGCGTCGACGCCGACGCTGAGCGTCGCCGCGACCCTCGCTACGCGTCCCTCTTCCCCGTGTTCGTCCGCGATCAATCCCGCGATGACGTCCCTGGAGACGCCAAAGTACGTCGCCTTCATTCCACCGGGGGCGTTGACGTTGATGACGCGCAGCAGCGACGACGGGCGAGCGCGCATCGAAGCCGAGATGACCGAGTTCCCGGCGACGGCCGGGTCGCACCGCGGATCGAAGATCACCGCGAGCTCGCCGGACGGGCTGAGGTAATTCAGCGGGCCGACGCTGAAGAGCGCCGGAAGGATCGTCTCGAGGTAGGGGTGGTAGGAGGCGGGAGGAGGAGGGAACGGAAGCGGCGGCGCGGCGTACGGCGGCGACGCCGCCGGAAACGCCGCCGGAAACGCCGCCGACGCGACGTTCCCGAGGTCCTCCGCTTTCGGACCCGCGCCCACCTCTTCTTCTTCACTCTTCAAGCGCGGCGGCCGCAAAGTCCCGCGCTTGTCGAGCTTGACGAGCGCGTCGGATATCAACGCCGCCTCTCTCACGCCGGACAAGAACGCGCCGTGCATCGTCGCCGGGTGCATCCTGTTCGTCGCCTCGCCGGCGAAAAATAAACGATCGCCCACCGTCGACGCGAGATGGTCGTAATCCTCCCCGGTCGCGCCGACGCTGATGTTGCTGTACGACCCGAACGCGTGGCGGTCGCCGCCCCAGCGCACGCACGCGGCGTCGAGCGGGTCCGGGACGGGCACGTTTTGCCCCACCGTGAAGATGTCGCGTAAGACGTCCATCGCGCCTTTCACCGCGTCCTCGTCGGAGACTGAGGGTCGTTCCATACGAAGCGACGTCGGGGTGGAGTTCAAAGGCGTCAGATGGAGTTGAAAGGCGTCGAGGGCAAGGATTGTGAGCGAGGGACCCTGGGCGGAGAGATGCGCCGGGAAAAGTCCTTAAGGAATGACGTTCACCACGCGAACGCGGTCGTATGGGGACCAGTGTATAGAACGCGCCTGACTCCATCTCGAGCGCGGCGTCGCCGGCGACGAGCGCGACGAGCGTCGCGCCGCCGCTCAGGCCCGCGTAGTTGTAGAACATGTAGTATCTCCCGCGCTTTTTGCTGTCGCCGTCGCACTTGCGGACGTATCCGAACGTGTCGTGGGTCGTGTCCCAGAACACCTCGGGAAAGAGCAGGATGACTTTGTTCAACACCCCGAACCCGAGGTTCGCGATCGCCCGGAGCTTACGCTCCGGCAGCGGCGGGTCGAACGCGATGATCTCCTTCTTCAGAACCCCGAGCGGGACGGTCACGAGCGCGACGTCCGCGCCGAAGCTCCGGCCATTGGCGCATCGAACGACGACGCCTTCGCCGTCGTCGGCGCCGCCTTCGCCCGGATAGGACACGGAACACACGTCGTGGTTGTAAAACACGGGCACGTCCCTCGCGAGCGCGCTGACGATGCGCCCGTTCCCGCCTCGTAAGAACACGTGGTTCCCCTCGAAGTCGTACGGATCGTCCTGGTCCCACTGCCCCATGGATAAGACGTCCAACCGCGCGGCGTTCGCGAATTCTAAATTCGCGAGGTGCCAATCGAACAAGTCGCTCTCCTCCCGCGTCGGCGTCGGCTTCCGCTCTCTCCTGAACTCCTCGATCGCCCCCCCTAACGATATCAAATCCGCGGCGGTCCGCGTGCGATAGATCCCCTCATCGTCGGACGACCCAAACGCCAACCTCTTGCGCGTGCACTCCGCCAGCGCTTCGTTGTACTCCCTCTCGATCTTCTCGTCCGTCGCCGCGTCCGCCCTCGCGCCGCCACCCTCGGCGTACAGCGGGCAGGTCCCTCGTATGTCGTGGAACGGGACGTCCAGCTGCCTCGCGACGACGCACAGCGGGTTGCCGCTGCTGCCGGTCAGGATGCTGAGGGTCGTTCCATACGAAGCGACGTCGGGGTGGAGTTCAAAGGCGTCAGATGGAGTTGAAAGGCGTCGAGGGCGGGGATTGAACGCAAGGGGTGGGCGGAGAGATGCGCCGGCAAAAGTCCTTAAGGAATGACGTTCACCACGCGAACGCGGTCGTATGGGGACCAGTGTGAGATAGAACGCGCCTCCCGCCCATCTCCCCGACCGCGGTCTTCACCTCCCCGGTCTTCGGGTCCGTCCCGGACAGCTTCGTCGTCCACGCGCGCCCGCCCGGTCGGTCCCGCCCCTCGACGACGACGACGCGATGGCCGAAGCTCATCAGCTGCCTCGCCGCCGCGAGCCCGGCGAGCCCGGCGCCGACGACGACGCACGTTCCCTTCGCCGAACCGGGCGTCAGGTAGTTCGTCGCGAACCCGACGCCGAAGTTGATGTACCCGCGCGAGGTTAAGAAGCGATGCGCCGCGTGGACGAGCGGCTTCCATTTGTCCATCACGAAGCCGCACGCGTGCTCGACGGACACGTACGCGCTCGGGTCCGCGCGCCATCGCGCGAGGATCATGTTGCGGATGACCAAGTACGCGCCTTCGTCGTAACGCTCGGGGAGGAAGCGTTTCTCGTCATCGTTCGCGTACGTGTACAAGCCGAGCTCGAACGCGATCTCGGTCTCTTCCTCGTCCGTGGCTTTGTACGTTTTTTTCCCGCCGCCGCCGCCGCCGCCGCCGCGCGACGGTCCCCCGCGGAATTCCATTCCTCGGCGCGCGCGTCGTCCGCCGCCGCCGCCGCCGCCGCCGCGGAAGCGCGCGGCAGCCTCCGCGGCCGCGGCGATCCTCGCGATCGTCGCCTCGTACGTGGTCATCCCGCCGTCGTCGTCGCCGCCGAAGTCGTCGTCGTCGAAGTCGTCGTCCGCGTCAGCGTCTTCGCCGCGATCTTCGCCGCCCCTCGACTCGAGATGGATCTCGTACGCGAGCAGCATCTTCTGGTAGTTGACTCGCATCTGGAACCCCGCGCTCGTCTGCCCCGAGAGGTCTTTCCCCAGCGTCCGACACACCTCGAGCCATCGCTTCTGCGTCGTCACCGCGTGGTACCCCCCCCGCGCGCGCACTTCCTCGAACACCTTGCGGAGGTCCAGCGGGCTGTGGCAAAAGTAAGGCACCCTGAAGGACGACGCGCGGAGCTTGAGGCGGTGGAACCGTCGCAGGCGCGTCACGAACGCGTCCTCGGGCGACGACGACGTCGTCGTCCTGGGCCCCGGCTTGGGCGCGTCGTCGTCCTCGGCGCGCTTCGGTCTTCGCCGCGGCCGGCTTTCGTCGTCGACGTCGGCGTCGTCGCGAGCGTTCGCGTTCGCGTTCGCGTTCGCGCACGCGCCGCCCGAGTTTTCGTCGTTCTTTTCCTCCGCGATCGCGACGGCCGTCGGCGTGACGCGCCGCGGGCGCTTCCCCGCGTCCGCGGTCCGCGGGATGTTCTCGCTCATCGTCCCCTGCATCGCGCGCGATGCCCGCCGCGGCGTCTCCCGCCGACTACGCGTCCCGTCCCGCGCGCGCCGTTGTATTCAAACGGAGCGGAGCGGAAGGGAGACGGAACCCTCGCGATTACAGGTACAGGTGTATCATATTTTATGCGGCGCGCCGGTGAAGAGCTCGCATCCGACCGCGCCGACGTAGGTCACTCTCGCGAGCGCTCTCCGCGCCCTCGCGGTTTCCCGGTCTCGCCCCGAGCTCGGTCGATTCGCGCGTTTCGTCTCGCGTCGAATCGTTCGCGTCGTCGCGGTCGCGAGAGGTGCGCGCTCGAGCCCGCGCGCGCGCGAACCGCGCAGTCGACGCGTTGCCGCCATTTTTCTCCCTCCCTCATCGATCGCGAATTCTAACGACCCCGACGCGTCGCCCTCGCTCACGTCCCCGCCGCTCGTCGTCCACAGAATCCGCTCGCCGCCGCCGCCCGCGATGACGTTTCAAATCTTCGTCGGCGGTCAGCGCGTGAACAGCGACCACATCACGTCCACGCCGGCGTGGGCGGACGCGCAGGTGCGATCCGATCCGTCGCCGACGTGCGGCGCGAACGAATCCCTCGCTTTTTTTACCCGTCGTCCGCGTCCGCTCTTCTCGCGCGGGCGACGAAGCGTCGGCGCGGTCGCTGACGCCCTCCCTCCCTTCGCTTCGATCGCGCGCAGGGTAAATCGAGGAAACGCGACGCGTTCGAGGGAGACGCGCTCGACGACGAGCTCGCGCGCGCGAACGCGCACGCGGGCAAGCGCGCGTTCGTCTCGCCTCAGGGCGGCGTCCAAGGCGATCTGATGGTCGCGGGAGGGGAGAACCCGGGAGGTCGTCAACAGCGGGGGCATCATCTTCACGTCTTCCAGCGGCCGACAAGGCCGCTCGGAGAGCTCGGGTGCCAGGTGTTCGTGACGCCGCAACAGGGAGGGTACGACCACCCGTGGTAGACGATAGCAGCGCGAGAAGACGACGACGCGAGGACGCGTCGCCGCCGCAGCCGGAAGCCGTCGTAAGATTATAAAAAACTTAGCTAGTAGCCTCCCGATTCTTCGCCTCCCCTCCCTTCACGCCCACTCCTTGAACACCAACCGCCGCGCGTCCGCGTACGCGCTCGGGACGTTCCCCTCCGCGTACGCGCGCGCGCCGAGCGTGAACAGACCGACCGCGCCGTCCCCGTCCGGCGCGATCGCGGCGTCGTCGACGTCGACGCCGGCGACGCACTCGAAACCGGCGCCCGGGTCGATTCGCTCCCCCGTCGCCGCGCAGAAATGCCAGGCATTCAGCCGTTTCTTCTTCTCTTCCTTCTTCTTCTTCCCCGCGGCGGCGGCGGCGGCGGCGGACGCGTCGAGCCTCGCGAGAGCGTGGAGATGCCGCGCGCCGACGTTCGGCGCGTGCGACGTCGCCGTCAGCCCGCGCCGCGTCAGCGCCTCCGCCCCGGCGACGGCGAGCTGCGTGGGTGAAGCGATCGGTCAGTCGAACGTCTTACCGGTCAAGCGTTGAAAGGGAAGCGCGGGTGAAGAGTGACGACGGGAAAAGTCCTTAAGGAACGGCGTGCACCACGCGAACGGGGTCGTATGGGAAGCAGTCTCACCTCCTCCTCGGCGGCCCCGGCGGCGGTGGTCTCGTCGCCGTCTTCGTCGTCGTCGTCGTCGTCCTGGGACCCCCCCTCTTGATGCCGCGTCGCGGCGGAATTCGCGACGTCGAGCGGGCGGTCGCCGAGGACGCGGAGCGCGCGGAGCAGTCGCGTCGCGTCGCCGCGCCAGATCAAGCCGGCGGGCGGCGCCGCGGGGGCGCCGCCGCGGCGGCGCCGCGCCGTCGCCGTCGCCGTCGCCTCCGCGTCGTCGCCGTCGCCGTCGACGTCGTCGTCGTCGCCGCCGACGTCGCCCCACGCGTCGTCGTCGTCGACCGATCCGCCCTCGCGCGCCGCCGCCGTCCGATCCCCCTCGTCGTTCCGACGCCGCTTTTCCGTCGAGAGCACCTCGTGCGCGCGTCGCAACGCGTCCTCCGCGCCGCCGTCGCCCCCGACGACGCACGCGAGCGTCGCGAGCGCGAGTCGAAGATCGACCACGCCGAGGCTCCACGTCGGTTTCGCCGTCGTCGTCGTCGACGACGACGACGACGACGCGCCATCTTCTTCCGCGCGCGACGCTTCGAGCGCCGTCCGCGCGAGGAGCGCCGTCGCTGCCGCCGCGCGCGGTTTCGCGAGAGGCAGCCGCGCCGGAGCGATCGTGTGCGCGTGCGTGTGCGCGAGCTCGAGCATCTGTAACGCGCGCGCCTCCTCTCTCGCCATCGCGATCTCGTCCGCGTCTTCCATCGCCTCGGGGCCCGCGTCATCCTTCTCCTTCTCCGCGTCTTCGCCCTCGCCGAAGAGCTCGGACACGACGTGCTCCAGCGCGGAGACGGGCGCGAGCGGCCACGCGGAAAAATCGCGCGCCTCCGTCGCGGCGGCGGCGACCGCGTTGGCGACCATCGCGCGCGCGGTGTTCGATCGACCGCGCGCGCGATGCGGCGGCGGCGCGTCCGCCGCCGCGGCTCGCGTCGCCGCCGCGAGGACGTCGCGCGCGGTGAACGCGCCGTGGCCGAGGACGACACGGTTGGCGCGCAGCGCGAGCGCGCCGGCGACGGCGCCGCGCGCGCTGACCTTGACCCTCGCGCGGAACCGCGACGCCGCCTCGTCGCCGAGCGCGGAGGCGACGCTCGCGTCGAGGCCGATCGCGGCGACGAAGTTCGCCCCGGGATTCGCGGGCGGTGGCGAATTCGGACTAGTAGGATGCGTCTTCTCCGCGGTCGCGTCCTCGTCGCGCCGACTCGAGAGGTACATGTACGCGCGCGCGGGCACCTCTCCGTCCGGAGACGTCTTCGCGTCGAGCTTCGCGAAGAGCTTGCGAACGTCGACGAAAACGCCGGCGGCGCCGCCAGACTTCGCGGCGCGCGCGCGACTCGCCTTGATCTCCTTCTCCAGGAACTCGATCCCGCTCTCCGCGCGCCACAGAAGGTCTTTCGTCCGCGCCGAGTTCGCCTTCAGCAGCTTTTTTCTGTGCTTTTTCGTGACGTCGTCTCTCAGCGCTGCGGCTTCTTTTTTGTGCTTCTTTTGAACGATCCGAACGTGCGTGTTCAGCCACCGCATCATCTCGAACGCCTTGATCGCCTCCTCGCACGTCTCGACCGACGCGTGCCACCCGGACGCGGGATTCTGATTCGGATCGGAATACGAATCGACGCCCGGGTCCGCGGCGGCTGGGATACGTAACGTCGCCAACGCGAGACGCAGGCACGCGTTCGACGCCTCCGTGAGAAAGTCCACGTTGCCCGCGTCCGGGTACCGTCCGAACCCGTCGACGCCGTCGCTCGTGACCCTCGCGCAATTCGTCACGTCCGCGTCCGATTTCGACAGCGGCTCGAACGCGGCCGCGATGCCCCGCTTCAGATCCGCGATCAGCTCCGGGGGTGGGAGCTCGAAGGGGGCCGCGAGGAGGAGGTCCGCGCGCGCGGCGAAGGCGGCGACGGAGGCGTCGAGGAAGCCGTCCGGGTCGGGAGAGCACGCGAACCGCAGCGCGCCCTCCGCGCCGGCGACGTCGCCGACGTGCGTCAGCTCCCGCGCGAGCTCGTGAAGGAGATGGCTGTCCATCGGCGAGACGAGCGCGGCGGCGCCGAAGAGCTCCGCGGCGCGCGAGCGCCGCGCGCGCGAGCGTTCGCACCGCGCGCAGCCGGCGAGCGCGCGACTCAGCGCCGCCGCCGCCGCCGCCGCGAGCGCGGAGCTGAGCTTCGCAGCGTGGACCTTCTCGTCGTCGTCGCCGCCGCCATCGTCTGTCGAATTCGAATTCGAATTCGCAATCGCAATCGCATCGCGAACTCCCCTCGCGAGCCTCTCCTTTCGATACAAGTCGTCGTCGTCGACGTCTTCCCACGGCGCGCCGAGCTCGGTTTCGAGCTCCGATCGCGCCGCGCGCTCCGCGGCGATGAACCCCGCGTCGGCGTCGTCTATTTTCCCTCTCAACTCGTCCTCTTTCGCGGTCGCGAGTAATCGCATGGATGCCAGCGGTTTCGGTGCCGCCGCGGCCGCGAGCCGGAACCTGTACACCGCGGCGTCGTCGAACCCGCCGCGTAACAGCGCGGTGCCGACGCTAAACTGCGCGTTGAAGACTTGCACCGCGCGCGTGACCGTCTCCGTCGCGTCCGACACCACGTCAGCGTATCCCGACACGTCGGCAGTAGCCACGTCAGAAGCCACGTCAGCATCTTCAGCGTCGTCGCCCACGAGGTCGTCGAACTCCCTCGAGAGTTTCCGTATGACGTCCGCGTCCGGGTGCTTCTTGCCCTTCGCGCCGGCGGCGGCGGCGCCGCTGCGCAGAAAACATTCGCTCTTCCTCCCCGGCGGCGCCGTGCGCACGGCCAAGTCGATCGCGGAGACCGCGCGCGCGAACCCGTCCTCGCCGTGCAGCCGCGCCTGCTGCTTCAACGTCAACCCCGGGTGCCGTCGCGCGGCGGCGTTCAGCCGCTGCGGCGTCGCGCGCGTCCACGGCGCGACGCCGCGGCGTCGCGGCGGCGGCGCGACGCGCTTCGATTTCGACGCGTCGCGCGTCGCCCTCGCCGTCGCGGTCGTCCCGCGCGCGGCGTCGACGCGCTGGGTTCGCGTCGCGTGCGCGGTCCACGCGTCGATCGCGTCCGCGTCCGGCGGCGCGTCGGCGTCGTACGTCGTCTCCGTGATGTCGGGCGGCGGCAGCGCGTCGTCGAGGGCGTCGGCGTCGTCGGCACGTCTCGCGCCGCGGGCGTCGAAATCGTCGAAATCGTCCGCGGCGTCCGCGAACGCGTCCGCGTCGACGACGCCGTCGTCGACGTCGTTCCACTCCCCGACCGCGCCCTCCGTCCCCGCGACCGCGCCCCAGCGCAGCGGGTCCGTCGCGGACGACGCCGCGGACGACGCCGCCTTCCCTCCGCCGGGCGACGCGAGGCCGTCGAAGACGAGCCTCAGCGCGCCCGATTGAATCGCGCCGTCGGGCGTCGCGTCGGAGTCGGACGCCCTCGACGCGCGCGCGAAGATCGCGGCCGCGTCCGGTTTCGACGCGACGACGTCATCGACGACGTCATCGTACGCCGCGTCCGCGTCCTCCGCGACGTTCGCGAAGGCCTCGCCCATGCCGCGGCGGCGCGGGACGGGTGTGCGCCCTCGAAGCGACGCGACCTGTCTGAGAGGAAACAACGACAGCAGAGACGTCGGCTCGGCTCTTCCGAGAAAAGCGAAGTGTGTTGTCGTTGTTTCCTCCGCGCCTCTCGCCTCCACACCCCGCCGCCGCGATGCCGCCCGCGAAGAAGAAGACCAAGACGACGACGACCAAGAAGGTCCCCGCCGCCGCCGCCGCCGCCGCGGGACGCTCGCTGACCGATCTGAACGACGAGACGCTCGAGCGCGTCGCGTCGTTCCTCTCGCCCCCGTCCGTGTACAACCTCGCGCGCGCGTCGAAAAAGACGTTCTGGGCCGAACGCGACGACGGCGCCCCGCCGCTCGGGACGACGCTCGCGCAGGCCGCGCTGAGGCGGCAGCTCGCGCGCGTCGTCAGGGCGGTGACGAGGCGCCGCGCGCCGCGCGACGACGGTCGCCCCGCGTTCGAGCTGATGGACGTGTTCCCGGACGAGCTCGTCCCGAAGGACGCGCGCGAGGCGCCTCGGGCGCTGCTCTCGGGCTCCGTCGCCGTCCAGGCCGCGATAGGCGTGGGCGGAGACGAGACGGAGGACGAGGAGGAGGAGGAGGACGAGGTTGAAGATAACGACGACGACGACGACGACGACGACGACGACGACGGCGACGACGGCGGCGACGACGACGACGACGACGACGACGAGAAGGAACCGTGGGCCGGCGCGGACGTCGACGTCTTCTGCACGTTCGAAGCCGCGCCGTTCGTGCGTCGGCGGCTCATCGAACGCTGCGGCCTCGTCTGCTCCGGCGTGGACAACGACTACATGCAGCAGCGCAGCGACGCGGACTACGACGCGCCCGGGTCGTCGCTGAACGCGATCAGTCACGTAGAGAGCTACTCGGCGAGACCGACGTCGGGGGTCACGACGGATCGCGGCGACTACGAAGACCTGGACGACGATCTGGAATACGCCAGCGACGCGTACTACGAGAAAGCGAAGGCGTGGGGCGCGGCGGCGGTGAAACAATCGCGCGGCACCGATCGCGATCCGCATTTCTTCACCTTTCTCGTCGGCAGGCCGGACGGCAGCGGCGACGGCGGCGACTTTCTGTACGACTACGAGCTCCGCGACGAGAAATTCGTGCAGCTCGTCGTCGGCTTGCCTCGCGTGAAGGACGCGCGCGAGCTTCTCGAGTCGTTCGACCTCGAGATATGCAAGTGCTCGTTCGACGGCCGGACGTCCCGCGTCCCCGCGCCGGAGAACACGTTCGCGTCGAGAACGGTCGTCACGCCCGCGAGGCGCGCGCTCGTCGACGACTTCATGGAGAAACGCGAGAAGTGGGCCGCGAACGTGACGGAAACGATCGCCAACTACGACTGCAACGTGGCCATCGCGCTGGCGAAGATGACGAAAAAAGTGTGGAAGGACCTCGGCGTCAATCCATTTAAGGAGGACGGGACTAAAGGAGGGCTGTTCGACCGAAGCCGAGTCGACTTCGCTCGCAAGTACACCTTCCTCACCACGCTCATCAAGCGGATGCAAAAGTACGCCCGCCGCGGCGTGGAGATTCTAGACCCGCCGAGCGGCGCTTTGGAATGGGACGTCGTCGAGTTCGTCGAAGGGTGAGGTGCGTTCTATACACTGGTCCCCATACGACCGCGTTGGCGATGTGGACGCCGATCCTTAAGGACTTTGCCCGTCGCATCTCTCCGCCCACCCCTCCCTTTCAATACCCGCCCTCGACGCCTTTCAACTCCACCTGACGCCTTTCGACTCCACCCCGACGTTCGCTCGTATGGAACGCACCTGAGACGAGCGCGCGGCGAGCGCGGGAGGGAGCGCGAGAGAGACAGGGCACGCGAACGAACGAACGAACGAGAACACGCGCGAGCGACGACGACACGAGAGAGAAGCGTACAACGTACTGTAGAGTAGAACGCGCGGACGACGACGACGATGGCGACGACGAGCACGAGCACACGCGCGCGCGTCAAACTATCGAGCTAGTAGCGCTACTCCGCCGCCGCCGCCGCGACCGCAGCCTTCTCCCTATCCTCCCCGCCCACCTCCCCCCCCACCTTCGCCGCCGGCTTCTTATTGTTCACGCGCGTCATCGCCTTCTCCAACCCGTCCGTCAGCACCGCGACGACCGCGTCCCCAGCCTCCCGCATGACCTCGCCGCGTTCCAACGCTTCCCGCTCCTCCGCCGTGAATCGCCGCAACACGTGATCGATCACGGAGACGCCCGCGGCGGGCCGCCCGATGCCGATCTTCACGCGCGCGAACGTCTTCTCCCCGCGCGTGACCTCGTCGATGATGTTCCGCACGCCGTTGTGGCCGCCGTGGCCGCCCTTGCCTTTCAGCTTGACGACCCCGACCGGGGAGTCCATGTCGTCGTAGAGCACGAGCATTCTTTTTGGAGAGATCTTGTACCAGCGGAGGACGTCGCGGATCGCCTCGCCGCTGAGGTTCATGAACGTCTGCGGCATCGCGAGGACGACCGGGACGTTCGCGATCTTCCCCGTGGCTATCATGCTTCTGTGCTTCAAAGCGCCGGTGAAGGACATCCCGTGCGCGGAAGCGAGGAGGGAGACGGCGTCGAATCCGGCGTTGTGACGCGTGCGCGTAAACTTCGATCCGGGGTTGCCCAGGCCGACGACCAGCCATCGGTTCGGGTCCGCGGCGCCGCCGCCGATCCCGCGCGCGCGGTTCACGAGGCGCATCGGGAAGCCGATGACGCGCCGCGCGAGGCGGAGTGGGGCGCCGAGGAGCGGCGGGAGGCCCATCGGCGGCGCGCGACGGCGCGCGGATCCGTCTGACGGACAGAAGAGTCGCGCTCGCGCTCGACGAGCAGACGAGACTGGAACGCGATCGATTCTTCCGACACGCACACCGTCATCACTTCTCGCCGCGCCGCCCCCGCGCGCGATCCGATGTCGTCGCCCGCGCGCGCGCGCACGCCCTTCTCGGACGCGGACAAAAGATGGCTCGCGACGCACCAGCACGCGAAGATGCTCGACCCGGGGGTGATCGTCCTGGGCGTCGCGCACCGCCAGGGAGACGAGGACGACCACCCGCTGACGCGGCATCTGAACCTCCCGACGGTGATCGAGTGCTACCCGCTCCGCGTCGCGCACGACCCGTCCAAAGCCGCGAAAGGGTCCGGGTTCAGCGCCGCGAAGTGGGACAGCAAGTCGGGGGAGGCGCCGGTGCCGTGGCCGAACACGTTCTGGCTCGTGGATCCGACGCTCGTCGCGAAGGTGCGTTCTATCTTATATCTGATACACTGGTCCCCATACGACCCCGTTGGCGTGGTGAACGCCGATCCTTAAGGACTTTGCCCGTCGTCTCTCTCCGCCCACACCTCGGTTTCAATACCCGCTCTCGATGCCTTTCAACTCCAACTGACGTCTTTCAACTCAGGTTGGGCAGCTCGAGCACGAGGGGCTCGTGGCGAAGTATAACAAGGTGCGTTCTATACACTGGTTCCCATACGACCCCGTCGGCGTGGTGGACGCCGATCCTTAAGGACTTTGCCCGTCGTTTCTCTCCGCCCACCCCTCGGTTTCAATACCCACCCTCGACGCCTTTCAACTTCAACTGACGCCTTTCAACTCCACCCCGACGTTCGCTCGTATGGAACGACCCTAAGACGCTCGGGTTCAAGCCGCGCGAGATGGAGAGACGCGAGCGCGAGATCGCCGCGGGGTCCCTCTCGCGTAGTGATGAGGAGGTCGTGAACAAGGATCCGGAGTACGACGCGGCCGCGGCGCGCGAATTCGCGCGGCAGCACGAGGCGTACGGATCGCATCGGTGGTCGCTGTTGTCGGAGGAGGACAAGGCGTTCGCGACCGAGAGAGGATTCGACGTCGTGATTCGCGACGTCGGCATCGGAGGGCTGCGATATAAAAACCAGGTGAAGTGTTTGCATTTGCACTACGCGCATTGGCTCGTTACCAGGGATAACATCGTCGGGGGGTGGGTGCACGACGAGCTGATGAAGCGCGCGGCGGCGACGAGAGGGACGACGACCGGCGGTTGAAAAGCTCAGTCGTAATTTAAAACAGCGTCTGGTCGTAGCGATAACGTCTTACTACCTTCGTAGCTAGCTAGGCGTCTCGTCGCGCCTCTTCCGGGTAGGACGCCCCCAGTGACGGATCCAAGTCCACGCCGGCGGCTCGCAACTTCCCCGCGAGGTACGCCCGGCGCTGCGCCCTGCCCTCGAGCGCCTCCCACTCGAAGAACGGCACGCACGCCAGCCCCCGGTGCCGCCGCGACAGAAACGCGTCCCTGAGCGTCGTTCCATACGAGCGAACGTCGGGGTGGAGTTGAAATGCGTCAGAAGCGGAGTTGAAAGGCGTCGAGGTGTGTCGGGATTGAAAGCGAGGGACCCTGGGCGCAGAGATGCGCCGGGAAGTAAAGTCCTTAAGGATCGGCGTCCACCACGCCGACGCGGTCGTATGGGAACCAGTGTGAATACGAACGCGCCTGAGTTCCGTGCTCGGCGACCTCCGCCGCTCCCCGGGTCCGTGATCGCCGGGTCCGCCGCCGACGTAATGCGACGGCCCGTCCACCTCGAGCACGACATCGTGCTCGGGCAAATACACGTCTAGCGAGAACAGCTCGTCGTCGGTCAAGACCTCGATCTCGTGCTGGACGCGGAGCTCCGCGAGCGTCGCGGACGCGGAGAGATGCAGCCGCGACACGTCGACGTCGTCGAGGACGTTTTTTCGCCACTCCGCCTTCGCGTCGCTCTGGATGTCGGGGTGGAGTTGAAAGGCGTCAGTTGGAGTTGAAAGGCGTCGAGGACGGGGATTGAAAGCGAGGGGTGGGCGGAGAGACACGACGGCAAACGTCCTTAAGGATCGGCGTTCACCACGCCAACGCGGTCGTATGGGGACCAGTGCATAGAACGCGCCTCGAGCCACGCCGGGTAGTTGGCCCTCGCGGCGCGCAGAAGCGCTCGCATCTCGCCGCCGCCGCCGCCGTCGTCGCCGTCGTCGCCGTCGTCGTCGTCGTCGCCGTCGTCGCCGTCGTCGCGCGCCTCGAGGAGCTCCGCGTGGATCATGCTCGCGTGGAAGAACGCGCACCAGTTCGCGTCGAGAAACGACGCGGGGTCCAGCTTCGACGCCGCGTCCCAGAGCGTGACGTAACACCCCGGGAGCCGCGTCCCGCGCGTCGCCGCGAGCGCGACGACGGACCACAGCGTGATCGAGCACGCCTGCGCGTTCATTGACGACGCGCTGGTCTCGACCGCGGCGTCGAGCGCTTTCAACGCGTCGTCGCCGGGGTCGAGCCCCAGTCGCGCGTACGCGTAGAAGACGTTCGACGTCTCCTTGGGCGCGACGACGATCGGTCCTCCTCCTCCTCCTCCTCCTCCCAAGCGCACGATCGCGCGCTCGATCGCGCGCACCGCGCCCTCGCTCGGGCTCGCGCCGATCACCGCGTGCGCCCACAGAATGTTCGACACGTCTTCGTACGACATTTCGTGTCCGACACGTCCGACGGCGTCCGACAACGAATCCCACGCGTCGGCGCCCGACGCGGTGGACAGCCGCCGGCGCCGCCCCGCGTTCGTCGCGTGCCCGAGCAGCGCGCTCGCGACGTCGCGCGCGCGCATCGACCCCGCGAGCCGAACCTCCGCGCGCTCGATCGCCGTCAGCGTGCTCTCCTGCGGCGGCGGCGCGTCGCGAGGAAGCATGGAGAGCGCCCAGGTGACGTTCGCGACGTCCTTCGAGGCCATCGTCCGCGTCAATCGCGCCGTCGCCGCCTCCAACGCGTCCCGCGCCGCGGGAAGCGACGGCGAGGATTCTAGGGTAACGTACGACCACCATACGTTACAGACGTCGTGCGCGTTCATCGTGTCCGACGTTCGGATCATCGTTCGCTCGAGCGCTTTCCACGCCGCGGGGGACGGGCGTCTTCCGAGCGTCGCGAAACCCCAGAGCGCGTTGGCGACGGCGCGCGCGCTCATCGCCGTCCGCGCGTCCCCCCCCGGGTCATAATGTTTCGGAAATCGGTTCCGGCCGTACCCGGAAGAAGAAACGCTTGAATCTGAGCCGTTTGATCCGTTATCGTTTTCGGTGCCGCCGCCGCCGCCGCCGCCGCCCGCGACGCTCGTGACGGCGCCGTCCAACGCCGACCACGTCTCCTCGGCGAGATCCCACCCGAAAGTCGCGTACGCCCACAGCACGTTCGCCACCTCCTGGCCGTTCATCGACCCTCGCGCGCCGCCGAGCCGCACGACCGCAGCCTCGAGCGCGTCCCACGCGTCCGCGCCGAGCTCCCATCGCATCGTCGCGAGCGCCCAGATGGCGTTCGCGGCGGCTTGCGACGTCATCTTTTTCGATAGCCGCGGCGTCGCGCGCTCCAGAGCCGCGACCAACCCGCGGAGGTTCGTCGCGTCGCCGTCCACGGAGAGCACCCCGCGCGCGTGCATGCTCGCGAGCGCGTGCAGGACGTTGGAGAGGCCCTGCGCGCCGAGGCGGCCGTCCGCGCACATGACCCGCGCGAGGACGACGAGCGACCGGAACCCCTCGTCGGCGTCGAGCTTTAATCGCACCGCGCCTGAGGGTCGAGGGTCCATACGAGCGAACGTCGGGGTGGAGTTGAAAGGCGTCAGTTGGCGTTGAAAGGCGTCGAGGTGTGTCGGGATTGAAAGCGATGGACCCTGGGCGGAGAGAGACGCCGGCAAAAGTCCTTAAGGAACGGCGTTCACCACGCGAACGCGGTCGTATGGGGACCAGTGTGACATAGAACGCGCCTGACGCGTCCCCCATCGGCGCCGCCGCCGCGAGCCTGTTCAGCGTCACGAACGCGGTCGGGACGTGGATGTGATCGAAGCGCGCGAGCGCGCCTCGGTCGGTCGCGAGGAGCTCGAGGAGCTCGTCCACGGAGACGCAGTCGGTGATGACGCGGTTCAGGCGCGCCGCGTTCACGGCTACGTCCACCGCCGACGAGGGCGAAGAAAAGTTGGCAGCATTTGCCGCGGCGTTGACATCGTTTCCGTCCGCCCCCGGTCGCTCCCTCCGCGTCTGGTTGCCCTTGCGCTTGACGTTCGCGAACCCCGGGAACAGCGCGTCGACGCCCTTGCGAACGCTGAAGTCTTCCGCGGTGCCGTCCTCGCGAATCACGACGAAGTATCGGTACCCTTTCTCCGGGTCCTGTCGGACTTGGAACCCGCGCGGGGCGCCGCGTCCCATCTTCCGAGACGCGTCCGGGTGCGCGCGCAACACGCTCGCGACCGCGTCGCGCGCCTCGCCGTCCAGGTACCGGCACAGCTTCGCGTCTTTCAGGACGCCGGAGAAGTACCCCATCATCTCGTGCGGCGTCGCGAACGTCGCGCCGCCGTCGCGCGGTGGGATCGTGACGGGCGCCCACGCGCGAAGTTCGCCTCGAATCGGCGCGCGCCGCGCGCGGTCGCCGGGGCGCGGCCGCGCGGGCGTCGCGACCGCGCTCGCCGCGCGCGGCGAATCCGCGCGCGACGCTCTTCGATGCCCGCGCGAGAGCGCGAGCCGCGCGCTGTTCAGGCACGCGACCGCCGGCGTCGCCATCGTCGCCGCCGCGCGCCGCCGAACTGCTTTAACGTCGCGGAAAGCGCAAGCGGCGGGCGCTCGCGTCATCCAATTTATTAATTTCTCGAGCGCCTTTCTGTCCGGCGCTCGAGGGCTGACCGATGAACCCTTATTTTGAAAGGCACGATCGACCCCGCGCGGACGGCACTTGAAACTGAAGCACGCGCCCGTCGTCCCTTTCGATCGACCCCGAACGCTCGCGAGCAATCACAGCCCACCGATGGTCCACCTCGGCGGGAAACGCTACTCGCTCGGTCCGATCGCGCGTCGCGGGCCGCCGACACAACGCGCAGCGCGACCGCGTGAGAGAGAGGACGCGGCGTCGTCGATCGCTGTTCCTTCTCCGTTCACGACATACGGGTGAGCGTCGTTCGCGGCGCGACCGGGCGACGCGCGAGGTGCGTCGCGGCGCGCGCTCTCCCCGCTCGGCTCGGCGCGCGGCGATAGATCGCGATCGATGGATCTGGCGCCTCGAACGGACGGAGGCGGCTCTCGTCCGTCGTCTCGCTCGCGATGCGTCGCTCGCGCGCGCGTCGTTCGCGTCGTTTCCATCGCGCTCGCGCTCCCTTCGACGCGACGCCGCGCGCGACGTCGTCGCTGGCGTCCTCGTCGCGTCGTCTCCTCCGCGGGATCGAGCGCGATCGAGCGCGTCGTCGCCGTCGCCGACGCTCCGTCGCATCTTCCGCCGAAAAAAAATGGGCGCGAAGACGCCTCGCGTCTTTTCCCGTCGTCCTCGCTCCTCCGTCGCGAGATCGCGCGTCCTCGCGCCCGTCCGACGACGTCTGACGCCTTCCTCATCCCCCCTCCCCCGTCGTTCCACCCGCGACCCCGTCGTCGACGCAGGCGTCATGCCGTTCGGTAGTAAAGCTCCCGCGCCGCCGCCGCCGATGGCCGAAGCGATCCTCGAACGCTTCACCGCGTTCGTCACCGAGAACGTGAAGTTCTCCCAGGAAGACTTCGCGATCCTCGGTCTGAACTGCGTCGGATGCGTCCTGTTCTACTACTTCATGCGTCTCCTCCGCGTCCCGGATCACTCGTGGTACCTCACGCTGTACTCCAGCGGCGTGACGTCCTTCTTCGGGCTCTACATGCTCTACCACGTGTGCCTGGACGGATTCACCGCCGTGCTCGTTCGCGAAGACGACATCACGCGGTGCGAGACTGCTCCCCATACGACCCCGTTCGCGTGGTGAACGCCGTTCCTTAAGGACTTTTCCCGTCGTCACCCTTCACCCGCGCTTCCCTTTGAACGTTTGACCGGTAAGACGTTCGACTGACCGATCGCTTCACCCCACAGGTATCTCGCCATATTTTTCACCGCTTACTGCATCATGGACCTCGCGCTCGGCACGCTCCACTACGGGACCTTCATCACATTCGACGACGGATGGACGCATCACTTTTTGTACATCGTCATCCTCGCGTACTTGCTTCACAACAACATGACGCCGCTGTTCGCGATCGCGCTCGTGGAAGAGCTTCCGATCATCGTGCTGTCCATCTTCGAGGTGCAAAACAAGCAGCGTCCGTCGCTGCTCTTCGGCGTGCTCTACTTCCTCACGCGCGTCATCTTTCACACGATGCTCATCTACAAAGCCGCGAAGCAGAGCACGTTCGTGTTCGTCGCCGGCCTCGGGCTGCTCCTCTGGCACGTCGACGTGTTCCAAGGCTGGGTCAGGGGGTACCTCATGCGATCGCACGGTCGCGCGAGGATGAGCTTCCGCTCCAAGCTCCGCGTCTTCACCGCGATGCTGACGACGCAAATCGCGACGCACGCGTTCGTCACGTACGACATGTGCGCGAACGTGCTGGGCGATTTCACCTCCCCGGCTGCGATTTTGTACGCGCTGGTGTTCGTCTACTTTCTGTACCGCATGGGCGTCGTCGTGCACGACGTCTACACGCAAAACTTCATCATGACGTCCATCGGACGGAAGAAGATCATCTACAACATCTCGTGGGAGGACCCCGCGATCGATCACACGGTGATGCACATGACCCCGGAGGACACCGTGCTCACCATCTCAAGCGCGGGGTGCAACGTCCTGGATTACCTGTGCGAGGGCCCGAAGAAGATCATCGCCGTGGACATGAACTGGGCGCAGCTGCACGTCCTGGAGCTCAAGCTCGCGGGGATTCGCGCGCTGACGTGGGACCAGTTCTTCGCCATCTGGGGCCGCTCCGATTTCGAGGTGTTCAAGAAGGTGTACGCGAAGAAGCTTCGACCGCTGCTGGAGCCGGAGACGGCGGAGTTCTGGGATCAGAACCATAATTTGTTCCGCGATAACTTCATGTACGCGGGGACGTCCGGGCTCATGGCGAAGATTCTGTGCATGCCGCTGATTTGGTCCGGCGTCCGCGAGAAAGTGAAGAACCGCGAGGAGTTCACCGGCGGCGGCGGGTTCTTCTTCCAGCTCACGCTGAAGATTTGCTCCATCACGTCTCTGTGGTCCATCTTCGCGCCGCTCGGAGGCGTGCCGCTCGAGCAGCTCAACCTCCTGTCGAGGAACCCGCAGGTGTTCGTGGACAGGCTCGTCGAGGTCCTCACCACGCGGATTTGGAAGCCGAACAACTACTTTTACTACGGGTACATCGTCGGCGAGTTCGCGCCGGACTGCTGCCCGCGCTATCTCGAGAAGAAAAATTTCGCCATCATGAAACAACGCGTCGATCGCGTGAAGGTGTACCACGGCACCTGGGCGGAAGCCGCGGTCGAGGAAGGCCCCGGGTCGATCACGATCGCGTCGCTTCTGGACTCCATGGACTGGATGCCGCCGTCGATGATCGCGGAGAACATCGGCAAAGTCGTCGCGAACATGGACAAGAAGAACGGCCGAATCTTTTGGCGGTCCTTCGCGGACCGCGTGCACTCCCCAGTCCTCGCGCACCTCAAAGGCGAGCTCGTGCCGACGTACGACCGCGTCGGGTGGTACCTCACGCAGTTCATCCAATCCGTCCCGAATTTCGAGCCGTACGACCCAACGATGCTCGAGTGCAAAGGCACGGGGAACACGCCGAGAAATTCCTTCTACGACGACGTCGCGGTGATGGCGGCGATGGCGAAGCAAGGGTTATCCTCCAAGAAGGACGTGAAAGCGTTCTACAAGTCTCAGGGCACGCGCTACGACGGCTTCCGCGAGGCGCTCCTCCCCGGGCGCGATCTGCTCATGCAGCACGCGGTGCCGTGGGTGAAGCGCCCCAAGACGTGGATCAGCGTGGGTTGCGGCACGGCACGAGATCTCGAGTTTGTCGTCGATCACGTGATCGCGGCGAAGACCAAGGTGTATCTCTGCGACCTCTCGGACGCGCTGCTGGACATGGCGCGCGCGAGGGTTATAGAGCTCGGGCTCGCGTCGCGCGTCGTCCTCGTCGAGGGCGATTTCATGTCCCCCGCGGTTCGTAAGAAGCTCCCGAAGCAGGCGGATCTCGTGACGTGTTCGTACTGCCTCACGATGGTTCCCGAGTGGGAGAAAGCGCTCGCGACGATGAAAGATCTCGTCAAGCCTGGGGGGAACCTCGCGCTGATCGACTTCATCACCCGCGACGGCGTCGATCAGCGGTGGGATCAGAGGCTGTATAAGTGGTGGTTCGCCATGGACGGCGTCTACTTCAACCGCGCGCACGCCGACTGGCTGCGAAGCCGAGAGGACATGGAGGAGGTGTGGTACAGCGAGGAGGAGAGTCGGGTGCCGTACACGCCGTACTACCCCACGCACTACCTCTACGTCGGCGAGAAGAAGGCGTAGAGGGAAGCGACGACGGAGGATCATTTTTTCGCCGTCGGGTTCGGTTTCGCGCGCGACGACGCGGCGGCGACGGTAACAGCCGACGCGGCGTCGCGCGCGCGCGTTCCAACGGCGCGGTGGGGTGGGATCAGAGATCGCGAGGGAGCGATGGGATGGGATGGGATGGGATGGGGGGTGTTTCTCCTTAGCTTTGCATGTCTAAATATCAGTCGTTCGACCTGACTGGACCCGCGAGACTGGAACAGTGTTAAAATTTCGAACGCGAGCCGAAGTCCGCGCCTTTGTTTTTTCTCTGGTTTGAACGGTCTCCCGCCGAAAACGACGGTTCAGAACTCAGGATGGCGGGTCGACGGCGAATCGTGATTGGCCAATTTTCAAAGGCAGAAAGCAACCGGACGCAGAAAAAGACGTGGCACACCGTGACTCAGCAGCACGCGACGCGCGGATCACTCCACGCGCGCGCGGCACGCGGCGCGCCCACGGAGTCGCGAGGTCCTCGCATCGCGATCGCGCGAGCGTTCGCGTCGCGGATACGATGTTCGCGCCGCGCGCGAGCGCCGCGGCCGCGCGAGCGCCGCCGATAAAAACGAAGCTGGCGGAGCGGCGCTCGCTGAAAGGAGGCCGCGGATGCCGAGCGCGCGCGAACGCGGCGTCCTCCGGCGCGACCCCCCCCCGTCGCGCGCCGCACCACCGCGGCGCCGGCTTCGGCGCGGGCGCGAAGAAAAACTTCCAGGACGCCGCGGCGAACGCGATCGCGTCGCCGGCGGTGGAGGAGGCGGTCGCCGACGCCGACGCCGCGCCGTCGACGCCCTGCGCCGAGGCCGCCGCCGCCCCGTGCGAGATTCCCACCGCGCCGGCGGACCTCGCGAACTCGCTCGTGGCGCTCCCGAACGGCTCGCGCGTCACCGCGTGGTGGTTGAAAGAGCCGAACCCGCCGAACGTGCATCACGTCGCGTCGAACGAGGACTTCCTATCGCGCTTGAAGGACGCCGCGCGCGGAGGGATAAGCTTAAGGAGGGGCGCGGGGGGATCGGCTTCGGAATCGGACGCCTCCCGCGTCTCCTCCTCCTCCTCCTCCTCCTCCTCCTCCTCCTCCTCGAGCGTCGTCGTCGTCGAGTACTTCGCGGGGTGGTGCGGCGGGTGCCGAAGCTTACACCCGAAGCTCAACAAGATGGCGCGCGACGAGCACCCGGACGTGACGTTCCTGAGGGTGAGAATGGAGGAGCTCCCGGAGCTGTGCGACGCGATGGGAGTGCGTAAGCTTCCGACGGTGCACGTCTTCGCGGGGGAGGCGGGCGATCGGATCGCGTCGTTCACGGTGAACTTGACCGCGAAGAGCATGGCGCGGTTCCGCAGGGAGCTGGAGCGCGCGAAAGAGGCGAGCGCGAACGAGGTCGCGCGCGGCGGGGGGGGGGAAGTCGTCGGCGTCGGCGGCAGCGTCGACGACGCGTGAAAAGGAGAGAATAGACTACTACGAAGGTATCTTAGCTAGTAGAGAGATTGTATCCCATAGAAAGGATTCGAACGGACGCTCGGACGCGTCGCGAAAGAGAGAGCGTGTACATCGAGCCGCGCGGCGTCGTCTCTTCGTATTACAAGAGCTCGGATCACCCCGCGTCGTCGCGCTTCGCGCGCGACGTCGTGAGTTTCGTGTTGTGTGTTTGTACTGCATTTCCCTTCCTCCCGTTTGTTCCTTCGATTCAATCTCATCACGTCAGTCTCCCCTGACGCGTCCGATGAGCGCGCACAGGAGCGGCACCAACCCGAGCCCCGCGAGCTGCAACCGCTCGTTCGTCGTCGCCCTGAGCGTCAGCTGCCCCGCCCCGCGCGAGTTCAGATTCGCCCTCGCCGTCAGCTGCGTGTCCTTCCCGAGCGTCACCGACGACATCGCGTTCCCGCCGAGCGCGACGTCCCCGCGCCAGTTCATGAAACTCATCCCCACGGTGCTCGAGTTCGGGTTCGACGGGTCGTCCGAGTGCTTGATCTGCGCTTCGCAGTTGCCGCCGTACGCGACGTCTTTGTTGGCGCTGACGGCGCCGGCGGAGACGATGAGCTTCGCGCCGGGGGTCACCTTCCATCGATTCTCGAGCTTGGTCCCGAGAGCGAGCGCGCCGCCGACGATGGACGCGGAGAGACCCGCCGCGATCTTGTTCACGGCGCAGAACTTCCATCGCGTCTCCCCGCGCGCGGTGTACGCGAGCTGCTTGCCCACGGTCTGGATATCCACGCCGGTGGTCGTGACGAGCTTCTTGGTGTGCGGAATAGAGATCTGCCCCTCGAAGCCGACGTTGGAGTCCTTCTTATCCTTCGTGAGTTGCCCGGACATCTGCCCGGGGATGGAGTTGCGGAGCACGAACCCTTTGTCGACGCTGAAGCCCTCGATCCCGGACTCGTGGTCCCACCCGTGCGCCTCCACGATCGGTCGCACCATCCACTGCGACTGCGGCTCGAGGAACCTGTAGCGGTGGCTCGGGTTATCCCCGTCGAACGACGGCGGGAGCGCCGGGTCGGGCGCCGGCACCGCGACTTGCTTCGGCGGGATGAGCTCCTCCTGCTGGTCCTTCGGGACGTCGTACGGCGACGGCGCGCCGAGGATGACGTCCTCGGCCTCGTCGTAGTCCTCGTCGTCGCCGCCTTCGAGTTTCAGCGGCTTCCTCGACGTGATGAGCGACGAGAGCAAAAACGGCAGCGGCGGCACCTTCTGTTGCTGCGCCGCGGCTTTCGCAGCCTTGGCGTTTTGCTCCTGAAGGTTCAGCAGCGCGTTCGCCTCGGTGAGGATCTTCGACGCGAAGCACAGCAGCAAAAGCTGAGGCATCCACACCTGGCCGTTCGGCAAGACGCGTTCGCCCTCGCGGTTCGTGCGGCACATCGGATGGTTCTCCGCGAGCGCCACCGGGTTCATCAACCTCGGGTCCCCCGCGGCTTGGCGGATGATCTGCTGCACGACGTGTGACCGCTGCGCGAAATACATCTCGTACGAGATGGGCTGCCCGTTTTGACCGTCCGGCGGCGCGGAGGAGCCGTGCGTGAGCACGACGATGGCGTTGAACCACACCGCGGCGCCGAACGTGGACGTGATGGTCTTCAGCAGCGGCAGGTCCGCGGCGTCCGTCCGCGCGGGCTGGTCCATGCGATCGAAATACAGCACGATGTCCGGCTTGTGCTTCTTCGTGAAGCGCTTCGCCTCGCCCATGATCCTCGAGTTGTACTGGATGTCCGACGCGGACGGCTGCAGCCCGGGGGTGTCGATGAGGCGGAGCGTCATGCCGTGCATCTTGTGCTCGATGACGCGCACCGACTTGGTCTCCGCGTCGAACGCGGACGCCGTCGCGGAGTCGCGGCCGAGCAGCGAGTTGATCGTGGAGGACTTCCCGACGCCGGACTTCCCGAGGAGGAGGATCGTGCACGTGAACCCGAGGTCCGAGTCGACGCCTTCTCGGCGCTCCGCCGCCTCGGCGGCGAGCACGGCTTTGTCGAACGAGCTCGTCTGCCCGCGGCCCATGCCCGCGCCCGCGGCTTTCTTTCCGCTCTTGAGCTGCTCCGCGAGCTCGAGGCGGTAGATGACCTGCGCGACGACGGTGTTCCGCGGGGACTGCCCGAACCGCGTCGCGATGCGAAGAAGGTTGACGCGCAGCTTCTGGAGGTCCGCGGTCATCTTCGCGTCTTTATCGTCGGGATCGATCGCAGGCTCCTCCTCCTCCGGCGGCGGCGGCACGACGGACGACGCCGCGACGACCGCCCCGCCAGAGGCGGCGGCGGCGGCGGCGACCGGCGTCGGCGCCGCGGGGGGCGCCGCGGCGGGCGTCGGCGCCGCGGGGGGCGCCGCGGCGGGCGTCGGCGCCGCGGGGGGCGTCGGCGCCGCCGCCGGAGGCGGCGCGTACGACGAGTTCGTCTCGTCTTCGTCCGAGCTCGACATCGCGATCGGTCGCGCGCCGGGGGGCCGGTACGGAGGCGCGGTCGCTTGGAGCCGCGTCGGCGACGCCGCTTGATGCGGCGGGCGCGCGGCGGCCGGAGGCGGCGGCGGGCGCGCGGCGGAGGAAGAGCCTACCGGCGCGTCGCCTGAGGGTCGTTCCGTACGAGCGAACGTCGGGGTGGAGTTCAAAGGCGTCAGTTGAAGTTGAAAGGCGCCGAGGGCGGGGATTGAAAGCGAGGCGTGGGCGAAGAGATGCGCCGGGAAAAGTCCTTAAGGATCGGCGTCCACCTCGCGAACGGGGTCGTATGGGGACTAGTGTATAGAACGCGCCTGAATCCGAGCTCGCGTCGTCGCGTTCGCTCGCGTCGCTCGCGGAGGACAGGTCGTTCCCGTAGTCGTCGCTGTACTGCTCGCTCGTGGACCCGGTCTCGTCGTACTCGTACTCCTGGGGGATGCGGCGAGGGGGGATGGGGCGGGGGGTCAGGAGTGGTGGGCGAGCGAACGTGAAACGACGATGAGAACCTCAAGAGCCTCGACGATCGAACGAAGCGCGTGCGAACGAACGAATCTTGGAGCCTCGAGCGGATCGAGCCAACGAACGCGCGCATTCGCGCGTCGCGTCTTCTGCGCGCACCTCGTCGTCCGTGGAGTCGGTCATCTACTTTTCGCCTGCGCGCGATGTGACGCGAGCGGGGGGGGAGGGGAGAAGGACGAAGTCAGGACAACAGCGCGGAGGGAGGGCGCGACGGGGTCAGCCTCGCGACGCGAGCGATCGATCCATCTATAATCTAACCCTAGGATAACCCTGGAGCTAGGGCCACGGGTCGGCGCAATCGCGGCGCGCGGGGCGCGCGCGCCGCCGCGTCGGATCTCGCGACGCGAGATCCGACGCGATCGCGGATCGCGAACGCGCGCGATCGGGGGAAAGTCGCGGGGGACGCTCACCTGCGTTTGATGTGGACGCGCGGCGCGTTGTGCGCGCGGGGGCGGCGCTCGTTTCGATGCGCCTCGGACGATGCCGCCGGTCGCTTTTTCGGCGTTCGCTCGGTTTCGCCGCGAGAGATTTTCGCCGCGATGAAAATCGAAAGCGAAAACTTGGAGATCTGGTGTCAGCGCGAATTTTCACCGAGGCGCCGCAACTTTGACGCGGGTCGGCCACGGTCAACCGTCGACGCGGTGCCGAGCGCGTTGCCGTCTCTTCGCGCGTAAAAGAGGTGAAAAGGACATCGATCGTCCGGCGAGGAGGACGCGATCGACGCGCCGCGGCGCGCGGCGTCCACAAGTCGAGCCGCGGTTCGCCGCCTCGCGCCGTTCCCCGTCCCTCTTCTCCCCGTCATGACCTCCGCGCGCGTCGTCGCGCGGTGCGCCGCCGTCGTCGCGTCCGCGGCGCCTCGAAGGAACGCGACGACGACGCGTCCGCAGATCTCGTCGTCGTCGTCGCGCGAAATCGTCCGCGTCGCGACGCGTCCGCGCCCGCCGCGCCGCTCGACGATCGCGCGCGGCGCGGAGCTGTCCTGGGACGAGGCCGAGGAGCTCGGCGTCCTCGAGCTCGAGTGCGCGACCCCTCTCGTCTCGGTTCTCTCGCGTTCGCGCGTCGACGCCGCGGCGGCTCCCGCGGCGACGCGTCCATCGCGTCGATCGCCAACCTCCAGACCCGGCTGGCTGGCTTGGCGGAAACACGCTCTCGCGTTATTTTGTATTCTCATCATTACGTGCCCTCTCGTCGTCGTCGTCGTCGTCGTCTGACCTCCTTCCCTCCTCCTCCTCGACCAAATTCAAACCCCAATGCGACCACCAGCTTCGGGAGCGAGCACGCGTCCGTCAAGGTGGACGTCGTGGACGCGAAGACCGCCGTCGTGCGCGTCGTCGCGCCCGACAGACCCGGCTTGTGCGCCGACGTCGTCGCGGCGCTCACCGACGCCAAATTTCTCGTCGCCGCCGCGGGTGCGCGGGCGGCTTTACGCGGATACCCATTTCGACGCACGCACGCACGCATATATCCACGTATCGTATTCTCTACCTACTATGACCTAATTCGCGGTCCATACACCGCCACGTCATCCACGAACGCCGCGTCGCTGACCGATCCCATCGCGTTCTCCGTCCGCGCGGCTCGCTTCTTCAGAGGTCAAAACCGCCGACGAGTCGGCCGACGACAAGTTCACGATCAAGCTCAGCGACGACTTCGGGCACGACTTCGCGGACGACGTGTGCTTCGTCGACGGCGACGGCGGCGTCTGCGGTACGATGATCGAGAAGGTCGAGCGTCTGGTGATGGAGGCGGCGATCGAGCAGTGGTCGTATTCGACGCCGAAGGAGGCTTCCTACGTCAACTCGAAAGACCGCGTCGTGGAGCCCTCCGTGTGCGTGACCGTCGTGGACAGCTCGCTGACCAAGTCCGGGAAGTGCGCGGTCGTCGCGCTGAGATGCACGGATCGAAAGGGGCTGCTGGTTTCGATCTTGAAAGCGTTGAACGCGTTGGACGCGCACGTCGTGAGCGCTTCGGTGGAGACGACGGGGGAGGGCGTCGCGGAGAATCGGTTCGTGGTGACGCTGCCGGAGGGGCTCGGCGGCGGCGGCGTTCAAGCCGCGGTGATGAAGGTGTTGACCGGGACGTCGTGAGTTTGAACGCGAATTTGAACGCGAACGTGAACGTGACGGAACGGTGGCGCGCGATCATTGAACGAGTCTGTAAAATATCCACGACGAGCGGCGAATGATTGATTATTACGGCGAATGATTGATTCTCCCCTCCTCCCTCTCCCTCTCCTCTTCTCTCCTCTCCCCTCCGCGCGTAATACAACAACATCAGGCCGGGGCTAATATACCCCAGCGTCTCTTCGGTAAGTAATATGTGCGTAATATGTAAGTAACGAGCGCAGCCCGCTCGCGTCCGCGTCCGTCTACGACACGACGCAGCACTTCCCCCCGCCCGCGTTTTTCGCCTCCTCGTCTTGATACCACGTCGCCAACGGCTCGAGCTGATCGATCAGATTCACAAACGTCGGCCGCGCCATGTCGTCCGGGTTCCACATGCTCCGCACGATCCTCGACAGCTCCGGGGGCATCAACCCTTGCGCGAGCGTGGGGCGCAGAGCCTCCGCGGACGCCATCTTCGCGGCGTCGACCGGATTTAACCCCGCGAACGGCTGCTGGAAGCAAAAGAGTTGGTAGAAAATCATGGACGCGGCGTAGACGTCCACGGCGGGGCCGTAAAATTCGTGCCGGAAAACCTCCGGCGCCATGTACCGGTACGACCCGGTCTCGCCCGTCATCGTGAAGTTCGTGTCCACGTCCTGCGGCATCTTGTTGCGCACGGACAGGGTCTTGGACAGACCGAAATCGCCAATCTTGAGCCGCATCGCTCGCGTCAACATCAAGTTGCCCGGCTTCAAATCGCGGTGAATCACCGGAAGGGGTTTCCGACCGTGGAGGTAGCTCATCCCTCGCGCGACGTCCAGGGCCATCTCGAGCGCGACGCCGAGGGAGAGCGGGACCTCCGACTTGCGGAACAGCTGGTCCAACGACCCCGCGTGCATGAACTCGAAGCATAGCGACACCAGCCCGGTGTCCGTCTCGATGGACGTCCCGAGGAACTGCACGATGTGCGGATGATGCAACTGACGCATGAGCTTCAGCTCCGTCCTGAACTCCGCCTTGGCGACCTCGTCGTGGTGTAAATGCCGATGCAGCTGCTTCATCGCGATGATCGTTCCGCGCCACCGCGTGCGCATGACGACCCCGAACGCGCCCGCGCCGATCTCGGTACGTTCGCTGAGCTCGTCGTCGGGGATCTCCCACGCCATGAGCTCCGGGGTCTGCGGGGGTGGATTGGATTGATTGGTCAGCGTGTTATCAGATTCGGTGACGTGGCGAAACGTGTGGTGGGTGTTGGGACACGGCGTTCGACGCGCGAAAAGGTTCGTTTTTTTTTGTCGCGCGGGAAGCGGCGAGCGAGTCTCACCAGGACGGCGTTGTTGCTCGCGTCCGCGCCGGCGACGTGCGACTCCTCCAACGGGATCAACTGCCCGGTCCCGCGGTCTTTGATCAGACCCCCGGCTTTTTGTAACATCGCGACGATGTCCTGATGATCGCCGAACACCGCGCCCTCGAGCGGGGTCATTCCCCATCGATCGAGCGGGTTCAGGTCCACCTTTTGCTCTATGAGCCAGTTCGTGACCATCACGGATCCGTCGCTCGCGGCGACGTGTAAAGGCGTCCTGCGGTCGTAGTCAGAGTACGGCTCGTCCCTGATCGTCTTCCCCGCGCGCGTGAGAACCATCTTGAGTCGTCGCAGGTTACCCATGGAGGAGCAAAACAAAATCTCCGACGTGAGATGCCGTTGGTTGTATTTGAGGAACTCGTACGTCCCCGGCCGGTTGCTGTCTCGGTCGTCCTCGCTGCCGCTGTCCATCGGCACCGAGTCTGTCGTCGTTGCGTTCGTCGCGGGAGGGAGGTCGCGGGAGGTCGTCAGTCGGCGCGCGATGGGATGGACGCGGGAAGGGACGAGAGGGGTCTGGCGGGCGGGGAAAAGATGGATACTAATCGTTGCCGTCGACCGCGACGCCAATTCGGGTCATCTCGTCCGAGACGCCGGCGCCGCCGCCGGGCGCGTCGCGTCGCGTCGCGTCGCGGGTCGCGGGGCCCGGAGGGACGCGCGGGAAGACGCACCGAAGATGGACGCGCCCGAGGGCGGCGCGACGAGCTCCGTGAGGTTGTTCGTCGACGCCCAGGTCACGTCGGACGCGGACCCGGCGGCGGCGCCGCTGCTCGTCAGCATCTGCCCGGCGTGCTTGCCGCCGCTCGGCGGCGTCCCGCTCCCGCCGCTCCCCGGGGAGTCCGGGCGCGGGGGGATGTTCAGCGCGGGGACGCCCTCGGTCAACGTCGGAAGGTCCGTCCCGGACGACATCCCGCGCTTCTCTGTCTCTATCTCTCCCTAAGACGCGTTGCCGCGAACAATTATTGTCGCTGTTTTTAGAGTCTTTTCTCGGCCAAGACGCGGCTGGCGTTCGGTCGTCGACGCGCGCGAGACGCGAGACGCGACGAACGACGCGCGCGGAGGGAAGATACGCGGGTGGAAGACGGACGCGAGGGCGACGACCGCGAGGTCGCGCGATGCGCTTCACGCCGCGACCGCTCGCGCGTCCGACGTGTGAAGACACACGCCAGCCGCCACCCCGCCGACGAACGCTGACGAGACTTGAAAAAATGGATCATTCCTTTCGTTCGCCGAGAGTGCAGGGAATCTCGCTCGAACCGAGCCCCGCCCCCCCGCGGCGTGCTGTAACCGTCTCGTCGTGCTCGTTACAAAAAATCAATCGATCGATCGTCGCCTCGCGTCGTCGAAGCGTTCGTTCGCGCTATTCGTCTATCGTCGTTCACGCCCGCGCGCCGTCGTCGTCGTCGTCGTCGTCGTCGTCGTCGCCCCCCCCCGACGCCGCTCCCGCCGCCGCCGCCGCCGCCGCCGGAGCCGTCTTGTTCTTCCGCTGGAACCGCTTCGCGATCCGAACCGGCGCGAAGTTCCCCATGCACCCGATGCGCGCGCGGCGCTTCGCGGGGTAGGTCGTCGCCCACCCGTCGGCGACGGCGTCGCCGTCGGCCCCTCGCTTCACGCCGCCGCCGCCGTCGAGCGATTTCGCGCGCGGGTTGACCGAGGGCATACTTTCGCCGCCCTCCTCCTCCTCCTCCTCCTCCTCCTCGCGCTCTTCTCCCTCTTCGCTCTCGTATCCCGTGAGCCTCCACCCGGTCGCGTTCGCGGGCGCGGGCGCGGGCGCGGGCGCGGGAGACGCCGTCGCGCGTTTTCTGCGACCGAGGCTCGCCTCCGCGGGCGTCGCGCGGGTGGGTACCCGCGGCGGCGACGGCGGCGCCGCCGGCTCCGGCGCAGCCGCCGCCGCCGCCGCCGCCGCCGCCGGCTCGGTCGCCTCCTCCTCGCCGCCTTCCCATTCGGATAACGGCGCGATCGCGTGCGGCGGCAGCGACTCGCTCGCGTCGCGCTCGTAAAACAAGACGTACGCCTCGTCGTCGAACACCTCGCGCGCGCTCACGGGTCGAACCACGGCGTCGTCGAACAGGTACCAGTCGTCGCCGGAGGATCGGGTCCCGTAAAACGAGTCTTCCTCCGCCGCCGCGCCGCCGCCGCCGCCGCCGCCGCCGCTCGCGCGCGCGTACGCGTAGTAGTGCCCGCACCCGACGCTGCTCCCAGCGTGGACGACCATCGCGTACAGACGGTACCGCGGCCCGCGCGACTCCACCGCGGTATCGGACATGTGCCCGGAGAGCTCCACGACGTCGTCGAACGCCACCGGTCGCGAGATTTTCCCGCCGAAGAGGTCGAACCGCTTCAGGTGTATCACGAGCACCGCGGGCGCCTCGTGAATCGTGAGCCGCTTCGTCGCCGGCCGCAGCGCGTCGCACGCCTCGCACTTGTACGCGTTCTCGCCCTCCAGCGTCTCCTCCTTCGTGAACAGCTCGAGCGCGTCTCGCACGCGGTGGACCCTCCTCGGGAGCTCCAGAGACACGTCGAGGAAAGGATCGTACGCGTTACTCTTCGCGCCGCACGCGCCGCACTTGACCTGGTTCCGGAACGCGCCCTGAAAGATGCGCTCCACGACCGTCGGCGGCTTCGATCGCCGCGGGCCGCACGCCGCGTGCGGCGACGGGCGCGTCGAGTGCGTCGACCCCGACCCCGACCCCGACCCCGAGCCGCCGTGGACCGCGCGCCCCGCGTTGAGGAGGCAACTCTCGTCCATGCTCTCCAGGCACAGACGCAAGAGCTCGTGCGCGTCTTCTTGCCGGCCGCGCGTGAAGTGCCGCGCGAGGAGGTGGAGGTTCCCGAAGACCTCTCGCGGGGACACCGGCGCGGCGGCGGCGGCGGCGTGCGTCGACGTCGACGTCGACGTCGCGTTCCACCCGCGCCCGTTCGCGTTCCACCCGCCGCCGTACCCGTACGCGTGCCCGTATCCGCCGGTCCAGGTGTTGTTCGAAGTAACGCCCCACCCTGATACGTTACTTACCTGGGTCCTACTGCAACCGCCGCCGTGTATACGGTGCACTTCATCCTCCTCCGACGACTCCGCCGCCGCATTAGCCGCCTCCGCGACGTGCCGCTCGATGACGCAAAACGCGCACTTCCGCCCCGCCGTCCTGGAGCCGTTCCGTTCCGTGCGGCGACGTCGGGGTGGAGTTCAAAGGCGTCAGAAGCGGAGTTGAAAGGCAACGCGGGCGGGGATTGAACAACGCGAGGGACCCTGGGCGGAGAGAGACGCCGGGCGAGAAAGTCCCTAAGGAACGGCGTTCACCGCGCCGACGCGGTCGTACGGGAACCGGCGTGAGGAGAACGCGCCTGAGCGCGCACGACCGTCCGTGCGCGCCGACGCGGCACAACTCCAACAGCGGCGTCGTGTGCGTCAGCGCCTGGAGAATCGCGTTCAGGAAGCACGAGTTCCCGAGGTTGACGAGCCCGCGCCCGACGACGACGCCCGGTCGCGCGGACGGCGACGGCGACGGCGACGGCGACGACGCGGAAGCGCCGCCGCCGCATCCGCGACGGCGCCAACGCGACGACAGCGACAGCTCCGTCGGCGCGAGCGCGTCGACGATGGACGCGCGCGTCGGCGCGATCGCGGAGGACGACGCGGAGAGACGCGCGCGCGCGGCGATGCCGCCGCCCGCCGTCGCGGAGGACGGCGGCGGCGGCGGCGGCGGCGCGGTCGCGGCCGCGCGCGCGGGAGTGCCCGGGTCGTCGTCGTCGTCGTCGAGGGCGTCGAGGGCGTCGAGGTCGCCGACGCCGCCGAACGCGCCGCTCGGGGGCGTCGCGGCGGCGACGGCGGCGGCGGCGCCTCTCGGCGGCGGGAGCGCCGGCGCCGCCGACGCGACGCCGCGGTCCGCGGCCGCGGGCGAGGAGGGCGCCTCCGGGCCGCGGAGCATCGACGGCGACGCCGGCGACGCCGCCGGCTCGGGGCCGTGGAACATCGATCGATCCAGTCGCGCGAGATCTCGCTCTCGCGGCGCCCTCGCTCTCTACTCGATCCTCGCCGTCGGTCGGCGACGCGCGAGCGGCGGTCCGAGGTCGTCGCTCGACGCTCAGCGTCGCGCCATGCGGGCTGCGTTCGCGGCGCGTCGAACGCCGCGGGCGGCGGAGCGTTGAAGGGCGCGCTCGCGTGGCCGCGCGCTCGCGTCTGGGGACGCACCGCGAACGGCAGGCATCACTCCTTTCGTCGGAAACGGAGAGACGACGACCGCGAGCGCGACTTCAAAAGTGCCCGGTCGGTGTGCCAACTCACTGCAGGTAGCAGGGGGAGGAAGATCGATCTGCCATCGGGCGCGCGCATTCGGCCCCCGCGCCGGCGAGCCGACCCTCATCTCGCGCCATGGCATTCACGATCGCGAGCGTCACGCGCGTCTCCGCGCCCGCGGCGGGCGTCCGCCGCGCGGTCGTCCCCCGCCGCGCCGCCGCGCCGTCGATCCGCGGATCGTCGAAAAGCGCGGGACGGACGCGATTATCATCGGCATCGTCGTCCTCGCGCGCCGTCCTCGCGCGCGGGATGGGACACTTCGAAGAGCAGGGCGCGGACGGGAGCGTCACGTTTCGCTTCTACGACGAGAACGACGCCGCGGCCGAGGCGGCGGCGAGGGCGGCGCACGAGGCCGCGCGCCCGCCCGCGGCGAAGGCGACGCCCGCGGAGGCGTCGTCGTCGACCGCGACCGCGACCGCGACCGACGACCTCTTCGAGCTGAACATGGAGGAAGCGCAGAGATGGATCGACAGCTGGAAAGCGACGCAGGCGGCGCCCGCCGCGGCGGAGGCGGACGCGCCCGCGCCCGAGGCGGAGGCCGCGTTCGAGCTGAACATGGAAGAGGCGCAGCGGTGGATCGACGCGTGGAAGGCGACGCAGGGCGGCGGCGCCGCGCCCAGCGCGCCCGCCGCGTCTGCTGAGTCAGCACCATCCACATCAGCTGACGTGGACGCGAAGCTCGAGTCCGCGATGGAAGCGTGGATCGCTTCGTTGCCGGAGAAGGGCCGCGAGAAGCTCGTCGCGGCGCTGACGAAGGCGCGTTCCGTTTCGGTATCGCAGAGTGGCTGGTCCCGTATATTACGACCGCGCACGCGCGGTGCACGCCGTTCCTTATCAAGGCGTTTATTTCTTTTCCCGCGCGCGTTGCGTATCTCTCCGCCCAGGGTCCCTCGGTTTCAACGCTCGACCTCGATGCGTTTCAACTCCGCTTCTGACGCCTTTCGACTCCGCCCCGACGTCGCTTTGTTTGGAATTACCCTCATCAGGCGGAGACCGAGGAGGAGGAGTGGCTCGTGCTCGTGAACAACGCGGAGTCTGACGCGACCAAGGCGAGAGCGGCGAAGCGGCGGAATTTACTAGACGCCGCGGAGGCGAAAGGGTTTTACAGCAAGCCGTGACGACGACGACGACGGCCGGAGGGGCGCCGCGCGAAGCGCGCGATTCGTTCCTCAATCACTACATTCCATACAAAAATAACAACTTACCGGTCAGTTGAAAGGGAACGCGATCAAATGTTGAAACCGATGGATGGGTGAAAAACTTTTGTTAAAAAAAGCGCACCTCAGTTCTGCGAAAACAAACCCTGCGAGACATGACATTCGCGTCGATCACATCCCCGACGCTCGCACGAATGGCGACGACGTCTCTCCTTCTCCCCGTCCTCGCGGCGGCCGCGACCCCGCGCGCGTCCTCTTTGCGCGCGAGGCTTCTTCCGACGCGCCTCGACGTTCGACGCGCCGCGCCCGCGAAGAAGCGAGCGACGTCCCTCGTCCCGCGCGTCGGCGACGACGAGATCCGAGACGTCGTGAACGACGCCGCGGCGGTCCCCCCCGACGTCTCTCCCGAGGACTTCAACGCCTTCTACCGCCTCCTCGACAGCGCGGACGCGGAGCAGGTGGAGGCGAAAGTGAAGGCGCTCGTCGAAGGCGGCGGGCTCACGGAGGGCGTCCTGAAGGCTGCGTTCGCGACGTTGGAACAAGCGCAGTCGCGGAACGACAAGCCGGAGATCGTCGCGTCGCTGCAGGTGCGATGATGGCTGATGGCGATTCGACGCGATTCGCGTCGCGGTCGGTCGCGACCGGCTTCGCGCGCGTCCCGCGAAGGATCCTTCGCGCGGTGCCTCGCGTTCCATCGCGGGACGCGCTGTCGGTTTCTCTTCGGAACGATGGACGGCATCGCGCGCGCCGCTTCTCTCGCATCTCTCGCGCGCGGACATCAGTTCGATCCGTTGTTAGTTTTATCATCTCGATCGATCCTCGAAGTCGAATCTATCCATCGTACCTAAACCCTCCTCCTCCTCCTCCTCCTCCTCCTCCTCCTTCTCCTCCTCGCACAGGGCCTCGCGAACTACCTCCTCGAGGCGTTCCAAGCGAGCCAGCCCGTCCCACCCGCGCTCATGCTCGTCGACCAGCTCGTGCAGCTGATGAAACCCCCGGGGCCCGGCGCGGATGACGAAAACGCGACGATACTCAAAAACGCCATTCGCGAAAAGGTGATGGAGAACGACGCGCCCGTGATGTCGCTCGACGAGTTCATCGCCAACGTGGACGACTTCATCGGGAACATGTCGCGGCAGGACGAGGAGTTCGAGAGGGACTGCGAGACGATGATCGCGAAAGGGGAGCTGCAGAGCGCGGAGGATAAGGAGAAGCTCGAGCAGTTCAAAGCGATGCGTCTCGGCGCCAAGACGCAAATGTTACAAGTCGCGATGGCGTGTAAGGACCTCAGAAAAGAGGGCGCGTGATTGATGTGTTTCGTCCGGCGCACGAAGAAGGGGGTCCGACACCCGCGGACACCCGTTGGTTTTTATTACAGAGTATCGTGTTGTTGTATTGATCATGTCGTTTAATCGTCAGTACCGACGCGCCGGGGACCCGCCGCCTCGTAGGACGCTCCCCAAGCTCTCCCGCACGAGTTGCATCCCGCGCTTCCCCTCCGGCGACGTCGCGTCGGCGCGCGCCCCGCGGCCGAGTCCCGCGACGCGATCCGGCGAATGCGACGCGCGGTACGGCGACGCCGTTCCCAACGCCGTCGCCGCTCTCGCGCGCGCCGCCGGCGACGCCGACGCGCCGCGCGCCGCCGCGCGGTGCGCCGCCGTCGCCTTCGCCTTCGCCGCCTTGACCGCCGTCGTCAGCGCCTCTCGCTCCGCGTCATTCTCCGCGAGCGCGGCTTCCAACCGCGCCGCCTCCTCTGCGGCGTGCTCGCGCCTGCGCGCGCGCTGGACGTCCTCGACGGTGCCGTACCCGGCGCCGACGCGCGGTGCGGGGGTCACGAACCCGGGCGTGTAGGCGTGACCACCGTGATGATCGGCGCCGATGACCATGTTCTTCGGCGTCGCCGCGTTAAACGCGAGCGTGAAATCCGGCCGCGGTCCCGCGCTCGACGGCCGCGCGGGGCGGCGCGTCGCGGAGGGTTGAGACACATGACGCGAGCTCGGCGCCGCGCTCGGCCGCGCGCTCGACGGCCGCGCGCCCGGTCCGGGCCCGCCGCCGCCGCCGCCGACGCGCGAAGGCGCGGCGCCGAGGTACTCGCGCGTCCGCGCGAGCTGGTCGCCGAGCGCGCGGACGACGCTCACGCCGCCGCCGCCGCCGCCGCGGTCCGCTTGCTCTCGCAACCGCGCCCTCGCCGCCGCGCGCGCGTGCCCCACCCTCGCCGCCGCTCGCGCCTGCCCGGCGTGAAGAGCGGCGTACGCCGGGCCCGCGGCGGCGTCGAGCGACCTTCGAAGACGCGCGGCGTGTCCGGGGTCCACCGTCGACTCGACGCGCGCGACCGACCGTCCTCGGCTCATCCCCGCGCCGCCCTTGCCGCTCTTCAGGAACCGCGCGCCGGACGGCGACCGGGCGTCGTTTTCATGGTCGTCCGTGACCTTGGACCAGACGCGGTGCCGCGGCGGCGCGACGTACCCGACCGCGCCCGCGGACCGCGGAAGAAAGTCTTCCCTGTCGAGCTCGCGTTCGAAATCGCCGTATTCGTCGTCAGACGCGTCTGCTGACGTGTCCGACACCTCATCGTCGTCGTCCGACAAATCGTCGTCGAAGGTGTCGTCGCCGCCGGACGCCGCGTCGCTGCGCGCGTCGTCGAGCGCCATCCCGAGCGCGTGACGCACGACGCCCGTCTCCGACCGCCCGCGACTCCTCGACCGGCTCCGGCTCCGCCCTCGCGACTTAGGGTCGAGGGTCCATTCAAAGCGACGTCGGGGTGGAGTTCAAAGGCGTCAGAAGCGGAGTTGAAAGGCGTCGAGGTGTGTCGGGATTGAAAGCGAGGGACCCTGGGCGGAGAGAGACGCCGCCGGGGGGCAAAGTCCTTAAGCATCGGCGTGCACCACGCGAACGCCGTCGTGTGGGAACCAGTGTAAGAGTGAACGCGCCTTACTCCGCGACCGGGCGTCCGCCAACGCCGCTCGCCCAGCCTCGAGCCCTTCCTCCCGCGCGGTCTTCACCTTCCCCGGGGAGCGACCCTTCACGACGGCGGCGGCGGCGGCCGCGGCGCGCCGCGCCGCCGCGCGCGCGGCGGCTTGGCTCCACGCGCCGCCGTCGCGCTCGGCAGCGATTTTCGCCGCCATCGCCGCCTGCTCCGCCGCGGCTCTCGGCGGATCGTCCCAGTGCCTCGTCAGACCGGGCTCTCCCCCCGCGAGGCGCCCGACGGTCGTGTGCACGACTTCCTCGGTGAGTTCTTGCCGCCGCCACGCGAGCTCCATCGCCTTTTTGTTCGTCTCGCGTTCCAAGGTGCGCGTCGCGGTGTGCAGGCACGGCGGGTGGAACTCCGTCGTGACTCTCGGGCGGTTCTTAGGGTCGAGGATCCATTCAAAGCGACGTCGGGGTGGAGTTGAAAGGCGTCAGAAGCGGAGTTGAAAGGCGTCGAGGTGTGTCGAGAGTGAGAGCGAGGGACCCTGGACGGAGAGATACGAACGCCGGGAGAGAAAGTCCTTAAGGATCGGCGTTCACCACGCCGACGCGGTCGTACGGAGACCAGTGCGAATCAGAACGCGCCTTAAACGGCGACCCGGGACGCGAGGGGGGCGCCTTCTTTCCCATCTTCTTCTTCGCCGCCGCCGCCGCCTCCTCAGCCTCGCGTCGCGCGCGCGCGGCCTCGCCCTCGAACGTGTGGTGCCTCCCGAAGCACACCGGGTCGTCGTCGACGGGCGCGGGCGCGGGCGGCGGCGACGCGGCGGATGCGAAAGCCAACGCCGACCCCGGTCGCGCCGACCCCGGCCGTCTCGGCGGCGGGACGGACGACGCGCGCCCGCGCGGGCCCCCTCTTTGCGCGACGCCGGGGCTCGCCGACCGCGCCCTCTGCGCGCTCCATCGACGCGTCTCGAGGAGCTGTTTCCCGAGCGCGGAGCGCACGATCCCCCCGCCGCCGCCGCCGCCGTCGGAGTCGGAGTCGGAGTCGGAATCGTAATCCTCGGAATCCTCGCCGGCGCCGCGAAACGTCAGCCGCGATCCCCCGGAGGTGGACGAGAGCGGCGACTTCGTGCGATTTCTTCTCCCGCCGCTTCTGCTCTTCGCGGGCGACGGAGACAGCCGCCTCTCCGCCTCCCCGAACGCGTGCCTCCCGGATCCGCCCATCCGTCGCTTCGCCGCTTCCATGCGCGCGGCGTTTTCGTCTCTACGATCCAGGAGCTTCGCGTACGTCGGGTCTCTCAGCGCACGGCCTCTGCGCGCCGGGCTCGCGGGCCGCCGATCGTGTGCGCGGCGCTCGTCGTCTTTCTTCTGTCGCGTCGACGAACGTGAGTTTTTGCCGCCGCCGCCGCGGACGCGCTCGTGCCGCTCGTGATTCGCGCGTTCCCACGCCGCCCACTTGTCCTCCTCGTCGCTCGCGTTGTCGTCCGCGCTGAGCGTCGGCAGCGAGAGCTTCACGTGCCCGTCCACGATCTTCTCGGAGAGGAACAGGTTCTCGTAGAAGTCGTGCTCGTCCGCGGGGTCGTCGAATCGTCGCACCATCGCGCGGGAGGGAGGAGGAGGGCCGAGGATCCGAGGACGGCGGGATCGAACGACTAAGGGTCGTTCTATACAAGCGAATGTCGGGGTGGAGTTCAAAGGCGTCAGTTGGAGTTGAAAGGCGTTGAGGGCGGGGATTGAAAGCGAGGGGTGGGCGGAGAGATGCGCCGGGCAAAGTCCTTAAGGATCGGCGTTCACAACGCGAACGCGGTCGTATGGGGACCAGTGTATAGAACGCACCTAATGCGAGTCGATCGATCCGACGACGTCCGGCTCCGGGGGACGAACGGGAGGGCGCGTCCCGAGGAGAGTATCGGTCCCGCCGCGGAGTCCGACGCGACGCCGCGGTCTGTGAACGTCGCGGGCGCGGTCGCGGAGGGCGCGCGGGGGGGTTAAGGCGAGGCGCGCGTCGCGTGGCGCGGCCGCGAGTGCCCCGGCGGTTTCGTGACGCGTTCAAAGTGGTCGACGATTCCAGGACGATTCCAACAACGATCAGCACAGCGTTGAGGGCCAACTTATGTTCATCGGCCAGTTGAAAGGTGGCGGCATCAAATATTGAAACCGAGAGGTGGGTGAAAAACGCAACTTTAGTCGGGCACGCCTCCCAGCCAGTCCGCCCGCCTCGACGTAAGCGCGCGAAGAGTCGCGCGGCAGAACGCGCGTCGCAGCACGACGCGTCGCGTCACTCCGCGGCGATCGGCGCGGCGTCGCCGCGAGCTCGGTTCTTCTCCGCGATGTCCTCCGGCGATTCCCTCGGGCGCGAGGGATGGTGGGACAACCCGCGCGTTCAGGTGCGCGCCTCGTCGCGACCGCGACCTCGTCGTCGTCGCGTCGTCGAAGCGCACAATCAATAAAATGAATCGAACGCTTCTCGACGCTGCGCTGACGCCTCCCCTGTCCCCGCATGTCCGCGCGCGCGCCTCCTCCTCCTCCTCCTCCTCCTCCCGCGCGCGCAGGACGCGGTGTTCGACGCCCTCGGCGGCGCGTACGCCATCATCGCGCTCGTCGCGCTCGCGCAGCTCGCGCGCATCCACGCGAGAGTCCCCGAGATCGGCCTCACGACCCAGAAGGTCTTCCACCTCCTCAACGCGTCCTGCGCGCTCGTTCGCGCCGTCGTGTTCCCGCTGCGACGACGCCTGGACGCGGTGCGGCCGCGCGTCATCGAGCACGTCCTGCTAGATCTCCCCGGGCTCCTCTTCTTCAGCACGTACGCGCTGTTGGTGCTGTTTTGGGCTGAGGTGCGTTCACGTTTACGCCGGTCCCAGATTACGACCGCGTCGGCGCGGTGCACGCCGTTCCTTGAGGAGTTTCTTCGCCCGGCGCATCTCTCCGCGCACCACCCAACGGTTTCGATCCCGACAACACACCGCGATGTTGCCTTTCAACTCCATCTGACGCCTTTCAACTCCACCCCGACGTCGCTCGCTTCGCGTGGACCCTCGACCCTGAGATTTACAACCAAGCGCGGTCGCGGCCCGTCGCGGCGCTCAAGCCGACGTTCGTCGCCGTCAACGTCGCGGCGTACGTCACGCAGACGGCGCTTTGGATCGCGGCGGGATACGAACCGTCGCACCGCGGGACGTTCCGCGTCGCGTCGCTGTCCGTCCTCGCGTCGCTGTCCGTCCTCGCCGCGATCGGATTCGCGACGTACGGAGGACGACTGTTTCGAATGCTCAGGCGCGTTCTTTCTCACACTGGTCCCCATACGACCGCGTCGGCGTGGTGAACGCCGATCCTTAAGGACTTTTCCCGGCGCATCTCTGCGCCCACCCCTCGCTTTCGATCCCCGCCCTCGACGCCTTTCAACTCCGCTTCTGACGCCTATGAACTCCACCCCGACGATCGCTCGTATGGAACGGCCCTCAGACGGTTTCCAATCGAGAGCCGCGGGCGGAGCCGGAAACTCCGCGAAGTCGGATGCGTCACCGTCGTCTGCACGTTCGCGTTCATCGCGCGCGCGGGGTTGGTCATCGCGAGCGAGATCGATCCGAGCAGAGACGGGTTGGACGTGTTGGGGCACCCGGCGAGGAACTGCGCGTATTACGCGTCGTGCGAGATCATACCGTCGGGGTTGGTGTTGTACGTGCTGAGGAAGTTGCCGCCGCGGCGGGAGAGGGAGAGGGAGAGAGACGGGGGGGGGGGCGGGCGGCGGCGGCGGCGGCGCGAGAGCGACGGCGACGGCGACGGCGAGGGCGACGGCGACGGCGAGGATAGGATAGACCGCGAGATAGAGGAAGGACGGGGGCGTGGACGGGGGGACGGCGGGCGAGCACGGCGGTGACGTCGATGAATATTGAGTTCAACTCTCATCATCAATCAATCAACACGATTTAATTCAACCCTCAACCGACTACAGTACGTACTCACTCGACGAGCAGCTCGATCTCGTTCACCGCCGCGACGTCATCCGCGTCGGCGTCCACCGCGACGCGTCCTCTCAGACGGTACCGCGGCGCCGTCCCCATCTGCACGAAATCCGTCCGCCACTTCTTCTCTTCCAACGCGCGCGCGAACGCGTCGACGCGCGCCTCCGCGAACGCCGCCGCCGCCGCCGTCGCCGCGCGCCTGTCGGACACACTGTCATTCTCCGACGATCGTCCGACACTATTATCGTCCGACACACATAACGCCGCCGCGAGGTGCGCGCTCGCGAGCGCGCCCTCGATGATGTCCATCGGCTTCGCCCCCGCGTCGATCAACGCCGCGGGGACTATACGAGCGAACGTCGGGGTGGAGTTGAAAGGCGTCAGGTGGAGTTGAAAGGCGCCTAGGGCGGGGATTGAAAGCGAGGGACCCTGGGCGGAGAAAGACGACGGCAAAAGTCCTTAAGGATCGGCGTTCACCACGCGAACGCGGTCGTATGGGGACCAGTGTATAGAACGCGCACCTCCCCGAACGCGGTCCCAACCCACGACGAACCGACAGTCGTCGCCGGCGACGCGAACGATCGACGCGAGCTCCTCCCAATCCTTCACCGCCTGTGGTAAACTCGCCCCCAGCGTCGGCGTTCTCGGGCCCACTCTCGCGCGGTACACCCCCTCGACTTTCCCCGCGTCCTCCACTGAGGGCCGTTCCATACAAAGCGACGTCGGGGTGGAGTTCATAGGCGTCAGAAGCGGAGTTGAAAGGCGTCGAGGTGTGTCGGAATTGAAAGCGGGGGGTGGGCGGAGAGATGCGCCGGGTGAGAAAGTCCTTAAGGATCGGCGTTCACCACGCCAACGGGGTCGTATGGGGACCAGTGTATAGAACGCGCCTGACGACACGCGCTCCTCGCCGCCGTCCACGAACTCCCTCGCGGCTTTCAACAAGCGAAACCGATTCAACACGTCGACGCGCAACACGCTCGCGGCTTTCCAGGATAAGAACGAGTGCCCGCCGACGACCGCGCCGTACGCGCTGATCACGGGGAGGCTCCGCGTGAGGTGATCGAGTAACGTCATCGTTTCGAGCGTTTCCGGTGGCAACGGCTCGAACGCGCCGCTGACGCCGCGGAAGATGAAAATCCCAGTCGGCAACGCGCACAAAGCGAGCCACTTTCCCTGAGGGCCATTCCATACAAAAACAGTTCATCGGTCAGTTGAAAGGGGGAGCGATCAAATGTTGAAACCGAACGATGGGTGAAAATAAATTGTATAGAACGCACCTGCACCTCGAGCTTCGCGCGTATGTCCCCCGCGTTTTGATTCCTCCCGAAGTGCTGCATGAACGTCCCGTTGACGAGCGACGTGCGCCCGGTCAGCGCGCCCGCTCGCACGAACGTCGCGCTGGCGGCGAGCGGGAGGAACTGAGTGTCGTTCCATACAAAAACAGTTCACCGGTCAGTTGAAAGGGACCCACGCGATCAAGTGTTGAAACCGAGCGATGGGTGAAAAACGTTTGTATAGAACGCACCAGATCCGGGAGCGCGGGCGTGAGCAGCTCGAGGCAGAACCCAAAGTCCAAGAGCGCGTTCGTCGCCGCCCACCTGCGAGTATTTTCGTTCGTTCGTCGGTCAGTTGAAAGGGCTCGCGATCAAACGTTGAACCCGAGGGGTGGGCGAATAACGTTCGCGCGAAGCGAAGGTATCCCGACATGGACTATCTATCGCAGCCGTACTCGTAGAACGCACCACCGCTTCGGGTCTTCGTCGTATCGCTGCGCGCCGACGACGCCGGACAGCAACGTCGCGAAAGAGCCGACGCCGTCTTTCAGGACCCACTTCGTCGCGGCGGCAAGCGGGAGCGCGCCGGGGGTGGAGCCCATCCCGAGCGCGACGAGGAGAGACTGCGACGTGAGCACCTCGAGAACGTTTCTGATCGATGACAGCGCATTTTGCATCGGTCAGTTGAAAGGGACCCACGCGATCAAATGTTGAAACCGAACGGTGGGTGAAAAACGTCCGCACGGAACCGAACGCGAACGCGAACGCGCCTGAAAAAGTTGCTGAAGAGATGCCACCGGAGCCATCGCGCGTAGTCGCTCGAGACCGTGTCCGGGTACCCCGCGGGGAGGAACATCGCGCGCAGACGCGGGGACTCGCGCGGGTCCCACTTGAAGCCGCCGCCGCCGCCGCCGCCGTCGTCGGCGTCGTCGTCGACGGCGTCCGCGTTGGACGACGACGACGCGTGCGGCGGCAGATCGATAAAGCCGTCGGTGCCGTCCAGCGCGCGTCCCCACCGTCGAGTCTCGCCGCCGCCCGCGCTGACCTCGATCACCGGGAGCGGACTCCGCAGCGGGCTCGAGCGCGGCGGAATGGGCGAAGGCGGCGGCGGCGGCGCGTCGGACGCGCGGTCGGCGGCGGCGCGCGGCGAGACGACGACGACCGCGACCGCTCGTCGTCCGCGTCCGCGTGGGCTTACTTTCGTTTCCCGCGCGCGCGCGTCGTCGAAAAACGCGGTCCGGAGAGGGACGCGCGGCGGCCGCGCGACGCCGCGCGACGCCATCGCGCGTGGAAGCGCGATGGACGGCGCGCGCGTCGTCGCCATCGCGCGACTCGACGCCGTCAGATGAGCGACGCGCCGCCCCGCCGAGGCGCGTCGCGCTGTGAGAGGATTCATTCGTTCTCTCGTGAACGAACGAACGCCACGGTGGATCTGTGATACGTGCTGACTGGACGAGCGAGCGCACGCGACCGCGCGTTCGTTCGAAGTATTTCGGAGTCTGAGAAGTATTTTCATCTTTCACGTCGTCGTGTCATCCTCACGCGGCGGCGCCCGCCCTCCCCGCGAGGGCGCCGCCCGCCCTCTCGTGCTCCTCCCTCCACCCGAGCACCTCCCACCCTTCCTCCTCCGCGCGTCGTCGCATCCCCGCGCTGCTCGGACTCACCACCGCGGCTTCGCCGACGCATTCCAACATCGCCGCGTCCGACAACGAGTCCCCGTACGCCTTGGACCGCGCCAGATCGATCCCGTGCTGCTCCGCGTAACGCATCACTCGGACGCGTTTTTCTTCATCCGCGACGGGGGTTCCCTTCAACTTCCCGGTGAACACCGTCCCTTTGCCGTACCGCCCCTCCGTCTCCTCGAGCGAGTTCGCGATGACGTGGTCGGCTCTGAGGGTCGTTCCATATGAAGCGAAGTTGGGGTGGAGTTGAAAGGCGTCAGAAGCGGAGTTGAAAGGCAACACGGGCGGGGATTGAACGCGAGGGACCCTGGGCGGAGAGATGCGAACGCCGGGAAAAGTCTTTAAGGATCGGCGTTCACCACGGCGACGGGGTCGTATGGGAACCAGTGTGAGATAGAACGCGCCTGAGCACGCGCGCGAGCGGTTCGATCATGAAATCCAGCGACCCGGTGACGAGGACGATCTTGTAGTCCTCCTCCTTGAGCGCGTTCACGTGCGCGACGGCGTTCGGGAACACCCTGTCGTGCATGTACTTGTCGTAAACGATCTGCGCCATCTTCTTCTTCGACGCGCGCGTCGCGGACATCCCGCGAAAGTCTCTCGCGAACAGCGCGTTAAACGTCGAACGGCTGAGGGTCGTTCCATACAAAAAATGTTCATCGGTCAGTTGAAAGGGGGCGCGATCAAATGTTGAAACCGAGCGATGGGTGAAATATAGTACGTTTGTATAGAACGCACCTGAGCCAGTCGACGACCAGGTAAAACGCGCACTTCAACGCGTACAACGGGAGCCACAGAAACTTCCAGAACGTGGTCATCTGGTCGCACTTCGCGACGACGTACTGCGCGACGACGTTGCTGTTCGCGATCGTGCCGTCGAGGTCGAAGAAGGCCGCCTTGTGCGACTTGGCGATGACGGGCTTCTCGTGCGTCTTCGGCGCGGTGACGTCGGCTTGGTCGATTTGGCACGACGGGTGCGACGCGGCAAAGTTGAGGACGTCCTCCATCGCCTCCTGATCCGCCTCGTCGTCCGTGCGCATCGTCTCGTCGTCCACGTCGTCGACGCCGTCGGGGCTCGCGCGCCACGGGACGTCCGACGGCGGGGTTCCGAACGCAATCTGGTCCAAGGACAACGCCGCCGCGGAAACCGCGGGCGCCGCTTCGGAATCGTTCACCGCCGCCTCGAACGACTTCCCGCCCGCGAGGTTTAAGACGCTCTCCATCGCTTCCTGGTCGTCCTCGTCGCACGTCGCCGCGGTCGGGTCGAACGACGTCTTCGCGGCGGCGTCGGCTCCGAACGCGGCGACGTCCATCTCGTCCAGCGCGAATTTCTTTTCACCCCCCGCCGCCGTCGTCGCCGCCGTCGTCGAAACCGCGGCGGCGTCGTCGCTCACCGCGGCTTCGAACGACGCGCCGCCGCCGAACCCGAGCGCGCTCTCCATCGCCTCTTGATCCTCCTCGTCGCACGTCGCCTGCGTCGGGTCGAACGACGTCTTCGCGCGCGACGCCTCGCCGGCGAACGCCGCCAGATCCACCCGATCGAAAAGGTCCTTCGACGACGACGACGACGACGACGAGGGCCGTTCTATACAAGCGAAAGTCGGGGTGGAGTTGAAAGGCGTCAGAAGCGGAGTTGAAAGGCGCCGAGGACGGGGATTGAACGCGAGGGGTGGGCGCAGAGAGACGACGGCAAAAGTCCTTAAGGAACGGCGTTCACCACGCCGACGGGGTCGTATGGGGACCAGTGTATAGAACGCGCCTGACGTCTCCGCCGCGTTCGCGTTCGCGTTCGCCTTTCCTCCCCCCCCCGCGCCCGCGGCGGTGACCGCTCCCGGATCGCCGTACGGCGCGTCGCCCTTCCCCGCGCTCCACGCGTCGATCCACGCCTGCGCCTCGTTCGATACCGGCTCGACGGACGGCGGCGCGCGCGGCGCGCCGTTTACTGCGAAATCCGCCGCGCGCGTCACCGCGTCGAGGCCGCTCTGGACCCACCCGAGCTTGGACTTGAGCTCCGCGAGTCGAGCCTCGCCGCCGTCCGCGTACGCGGGCTTCGGCGCCGACGACGCGGGCGCCGGCGGCGACGATGCTGGCGCGGGCGCGGGCGCGGGCGCCCGCTCGGACGACGCCTTGAACGCGAACGCCGCGCCCGACGCGTTCCCTCCGCGAATCTTGCGCACGACGCGTCCGCTGCGATCGCGCACGATGACGTCCTCGCGCGAGGTGTGAAAGTCGTACGTCACGGGCTCGAAGACGATCTTCTCGCCGAAGGGTTCGAACGACGACGACGACGAGGAGGAGGAGGAGGAGGCGACGACGGCGACGGCGACGCGAGCGGCGCGCGGGCGCGCGGAGGATCGAAACGACGATCTTCTCCCTCGCTTCGTCTTCGCGGACGACGACGATCGGATCGCGGAGCGGAGGACGGGCCCCCCCCCCGTCGCGACGAGCCCCGTCGCCGTCGCCATCGCGCGCGTCGTCCGCGTCCGCGGTTCTCTCGGTTCGGAGCGCGAGCGCGGGTGTGATCCGCCGCGTGGGGCGCGTCGGGTGCGCGCGTCGCGTGCCCGCGGAAGTGCCGCGTCATCTCATCAGGGGTGACGCTGCCACCTCACGGCGGGCGGATCGCGCTCGCCTACTCGCGTCGCGTCTCGCGTGCGAGTGCACTGCGAGTTCCGAGAGCGACGGGGTACGTGTACCGCAGCGACTGACGGCGCTCCATTCGAGCGGACGCGCGGCGCAGTCGACTCGAGTCATCACGAAGTCATGCCCGCGCTGGACGCGGCGTTCGCGTCTTCGCTCGCGACCGGCGGAGGCGGCGGCGGCGACGTCTCCGCGGTGAACGCCAAGGCGAGGGGCGTCGACGTCGTGGACGCGTCCTTCGCGGCGCGATGCGCCGGCGCGACGCGCGTGGACGTCGCGGACAACGTTCTCGGCGGCGACGCCGCGAAGTGCGCGGCGTCGCTGAGTGTCCTCGCGGGGATGAAGCGGCTGAAGCACTTGAACCTCGCGAACAACGATCTGCCGCCGGGCGCGCTCGCGGCGTTCGGCGGCGCCGGCGGCGGCGGCGACGCGGCGGCGACGACGAAGACGAAGAAGAAGCGTCGCGACGACGAAAACAAAAAGCGCGAGCGCGCCGCCGCGGACGATGACACAGCTGTCACCGCGCTGCGCGTCCTGAACGTCAGCGGCAACCGCCTCGACTCGCTCGACGGCATCGAGTCGCTGACGAACCTCGCGGCGATCATCGCGAACGACAACGCGATCGAATCGCTCGCGCCGCTGCGAGGGCTGAAAGCGCTCAACACCGTGGTGCTGTCGTCGAACGCGGTCGACGCGATCGCCGACGAGCTCGCCTCGGGCGCGTCCCAATGTCACACTGGTTCCCATACGACCACGTTCGCGTGGTGAACGCCGATCCTTAAGGACTTTCTCTCCCGGCGCATCTCCCCGCCCAGGGTCCCTCGCTGGTTTCAATCCCGACACACCTCGACGCCTTTCAACTCCGCTTCTGACGCCTTTGAACTCCGCCCCGACGTTCGCTCGTATGGACCCTCGACCCTCAGCGCGCGAGCTCACGAAATTGTCGTTGTCTCGCAACGCGCTGCGGAAGCTCCCGGGAAGTTCGCTCGCGAACTGCGCGCGATTGAAAGAATTAAGGCTCGCGCACAACGCGCTCAAGGCGTTGCCGCCGGAGCTGGGGACGTCGTGCGAGTGGCTGCGCGTGCTCGACGCGTCGCACAACCGATTCGAGGACTGGGGCGACGTCGCGTGTTTGAAGGGGATGACGCGATTGCAACAGCTGTCGCTGCGGGGGTGCCCGCTGTCGAGGCGCGAGGGGTACGACGCGGCGGCGGTGAAGATGTGCCCGAGTTTGCGCGCGCTGGACGGGAGGAAGGTTGGGCCGGGGGGGTGGATCGAGAAGGAGGCGCCGCGCGAGGAGGAGGAGGAGGAGGAGGAGCGAAGGGAGGCGGCGCCGACGCCGGCGGAGGAGGGGGGGGAGGAGGACGACGACAGGCCGTCCGCCGCGCGTCGGGACGACGACGACGACGACGTGATGATACTGTCCTCGAAGAAAAAGAAGAAGAAGAAGGAGAAAAAGCGGGAACGACCGGACGACGACGACGACGACGACGGCGCGCCGCCGCCGCCGCCGCCGCCGCGAGAAGAGAAAAGACCAAAAAAGAAGCAGAAGAAAACCAAACGCGACGACGACGACGACGACGCGCCGCGGTCATTCATCGAGACCATGCTCGCGTCCAACGTGGGTAAAGTCAGGCAGTACCAAGACGGCGGCAAAGCCGCCGCGGAACTCGCCGCCGCGGAAGAAGAGGACGACGACGAGGAAGACGACGAGGAAGTTTCGGGAGATGGAGACGAGAAGCGACCGCCGCGGGAGCCGACGCGACCGAAGCAGACGCCGACGCGGACGGGCGTCGTCAAAATCGTCGACGTTGTCAAAGCGTCGAAGCGGAAAATAGGCGAGACGTTCGGGTTAGAAGCGATCCGCGCGGCGACGTTCGGAGAGGACGCGCTCGGGGGCGGCGGCGGCGGCGGCTGGTAGCGAGTCGGACGCGAGTATTTACGTACAGTACCGAAGGTCAGTATGAGTAGACTACATTAATTAATTTACAGGTACGTACAAACAACCGAACCGTCCGTCGTGCGCTTCCTTTCGTCGTCACCGCAGCGGGCGCATGTGGCACCCGAGCAACCCTCTTCCCTCCCACTTCGCCGGGGTCACGAACACCCGGACGCGGTCCGTCCCTCTCGTCACCCACACCGGCACCTCCGCGCCTTCCTTCGCCGCGAGAAGCGCGGCGACGCGCGGGAGGATGTTTTCGTTTTCTCTTTCGTCTGTCGTGTCGGAGGATGGATGATACGCGAGGAGGGACGGCGCGATGCGATGCGATTCGTCAGTGGCGCGATGACGTGGCGTGTTGAGCGGTCGTGATTGCGAGTCGAGTGATGACGTGTCCGTCGAGGGAAGGTCTGGGAAGATATGGGAGGAAAGGAAAACGATGTCAAACGTCGCACCCGCCCCGCGTTCGACGCCGCCGAACGCGATGACGCGGTCGTGCAATCTGAGCCCCGCCGACGCCGCGGGCGAACCGCCGTGCATCTCGTCCACGACCGCGAACGCCGCCGTCCCCGCGGGCGGCTCCGCCCTCGGGTCCCTCGGCGCGGCGACGAACGCGGCGACGCCGCCCGCCGCGGATTCGCCGTCCGTCATCGCGTCCGCGGGGCGCGCGGCGACGCGCTCGCTCGGGACCCGCGCGGCGCGCGGATTCATCGTCGCGTTCACGTCCACGGCGCCCACCCCTCGCGTCGCGCTCGCGACCGCGTGCAGCGACGCCATCGCGCGCTCGATCGCGTCCGTTATGTCGTCGTGGTCGTTCCTGAGCGTCGCGTACCGCCCGCGGTCGGCTCGCACCGCGTATAAGTCCACGTCCGGGATGGGGAACCCCTCGTCGTCGACGAGCGCGCCGCGCATGCCGGGCGCTCCGTCTCTGCTGAGCCGCGCGCTTATCGCCGCCATCTCTTTCTCCATCGCTTCGCGCTCGTCGTACAGGCGCGTGATGAGCGCGCGCGTCGTCGCCGTCGTGTCGTCCGAGGAGACGTCCTTTGAGACTTCTTCGGGCGGCGTGGAAGACGTCATGACGCTGGCGGGGACGCGCGCGTTCGTTGTCGGGGACGCGCGCGCGGTTATGGATCCGACTCGGCGAAGGGCGCTCGTCCGATAATCCGAGTCAGCCGCGCCGCGGCGCCTCCGAACGTCGTCTGTCACAGCCATGGACGCGTTGCGAGGCGCGGTCGCGTCCGCGGTCCACCGCGGGTCCGACGCCGTGGACGCGTTCGCGCGGCATCGCAAGATCGACGCCGTGTGCGTGGACGACGCGAAGCCCGCCGCGGGTGCGTCCCGTCGCGCGTCGTTCGGTTGTTACTCGCGTCGGGTCTCAGATTCGCCCCCCCCCCGCCCGCCCCCCGCTTCCCTCTGACCTCTCGCCCTCTCGCCTTCTGACCTCTCGCCCCGCCCTGACGTCCTCCCCGTCCCTCCCCGCGCTCGCTTCGCTTCGCGCCTACCTCATCAGTCTACCTCCTCGAGGAGCTCGCGACCGCGACGAGATCGTGGCCGACGGACGCCCTCGACGACGTCGCCGCGCACGTCGGCAAGCGCATCGATCATTCATCCCCGCACGTCAAGCTGAAGGCGCTTCGATGCCTCAAGTACGTGTGTCAGCGCGGGGACGCGCGGTTCCGTCGCGCCGCCGCGAAGCACTGCGCCGCGCGCGTGCGCGCGTGCGTCGCGCACCGCGGGCCGCCGGACGAGCACCGCGGGGACGCGCCGCACGAGGCGGTCAGAGACCAGGCGACGGAGGCGATCGCCGCCATGTTTCCGAAAGACGAGGTGCGTTCTATACACTGGTCCCCATACGACCCCGTTCGCGTGGTGGACGCCGATCCTTAAGGACTTTTCCCGGCGCATCTCTCCGCCCAGGGTCCCTCGCTTTCAATCCCCGTCCTCGACGCCTTTCAACTTCAACTGACGCCTATGAACTCCACCCCGACGTTCGCTTGTATAGAACGGCCCTGACGCCGCCGCCGCGGACGCCGCCGCCGCGGCGAACGACGACGACGATAACTACCGCCCCGGGCGACGGCGCGTCTCCGGGGATCGGATCGAGGGGTTCGGGAGCGACGGCACCGGCGGGTTCGGGAGCGTCGGGTTCGGAGGAGGAGGAGGAGGAGGCGGCGGCGGCGGCGGCGGAACGCACCGCCGAGGCTCGAAGACGCTCTCGGAACGGTTCGACGCGGGCGGCGGCGACTTCGGCAGCGGCGGCGACGAGCTCGGGCGGTGGGAGGAGGTCATCCCCACGTCGTCGACGACCGAAGCCGAAGCCGAAGCCGAAGACGCGGCGATCATCGGTGGCGGGGACGACGCGCCGAGGCTGAGGAAGACGACCGGGACGTGGGGCCCCGATCGGCGGGAGGCGGTGAGACTGCTTCCCATACAACCCCGTTCGCGTGGTGCACGCCGTTCCTTAAGGACTTTTCCCGTCGTCACTCTTCACCCGCGCTTCCCTTTCAACGTTTGACCGGTAAGACGTTCGACTGACCGATCGCTTCACCCGCGCAGGCGCCGCAAAAACCGCCGCCGATCGTCGTCGCGCCGCCCGCGCCGTCGCCGTCGCCGTTCGCGTCGCTGACCGCGCCGAGCCCGGTCAAACCACCACCGGGCGCGCGGCGGCCCGATCCGTCCATCGCGCCGTTATCGCCGGATAAGGACCGACTGAACGCGCACGCGGCGGCGTCGTTCGAGCTCGTCGGAAGCGAAGAGGCGCGCAGGGTGGACGCGGCGTGCGCGGGCGGCGGCGTGAAGCTGGCGCCGTCCCCGGATGACCTCGCCGCGTTCCTGCGCGCGTGCGAGGGCGGGGGGTTGCTCCCGAGCGGGATCGCGCGCGCGCTGGGGGAGAAGCTGACGCGCGGGAGCGCGAGCGGCGGCGAGGCTTGGCGGGGCGCGTATAAAGCCGCGAGTTGCCTCGAAGCGCTCGCGGCGGCGGCGGCGGCGGCGGGGGCGGGGGGGAGCGGCGGCGGCGGCGGCGGCGGCGCGAGGAAGGTTGTCGACGCGTTCGTGGGCGACGCGACGTGCGCGAACGCGCTGCGTGATGCGGCGAACGGAGGCGTGGGGAACGACGCGCTGCGCGAGAGGGCGGTCGCGGCGAAGCGGGCGATCGACGGCGTCGCCGGCGGCGCGACGAACGCGCAGACGAACGCGACGGATGATTTCTTCGGTCTCGGCGTCGCGTCGACCTCGCCGACGGCGACGGCGACGACGCGCGCGGTCCCGACGAGCGACCTGATGAGCGGCGGTGGCGGGTTGGACGACCTCTTAGGCGGGTTATCGATGTCCCCGACCCGCGGCGGCGGCGGAGGGGGCGCGCCGACGGCGGCGGCGGCGTATCAACAACAGCCGATAATGACGCCGCAGCAACGACAGCAGCAGCAACAGATGTACCAGCAGCAGCAGATGTACCAGCAGCAGCAGATGTATCACCAGCAGCAGATGATGTTCCAGCAGCAGCAGCAGCAGCAGCAGCAGTGGCAACAGACGCGGATGCCGCCGCCGCCGCCGCCGCCGTCGCGGCCGATCTCGACGCAACCTCGCGGCGGCGGCGGGCTCGGGAGCGGCGGCGGCGGCGGGAGCTCGACCAGCCCGACGAAGTCGTCGTACAGTCAACACAAGGACACCGCGGCGTTCGATTTCGTGAAGGAGATGATGGCGAAGAAGTGAGCGAGAGTCGGCGGAGTCGAGGACGACGCGACGAGCGTCGAAGAAGTCGGGAGCGCACTCGCGCTCGCGTCTGAAAAAAAAAATCATTACCAAAAAAAAACGCTCGTTTTATTCGTGACTACTCGCGCGACCCCTCAACCCACCCAACGACGCGGTGTCGTACACCAACACCTCGTCCGCGCACGTCACCGCGATGCGATCCTCCCCCGCGCTCAGATCTATCCCGTGCACGGGCGAGGATAGCCCGTGCAGCCGCGCCTTCGTGCGCAACCCGTCCGGCGCCGACACCGGAGCGAAAGCCTACGCGAAGCGACAGACGTCGGGGTGGAGTTCAAAGGCGTCAGTCAAAGTTGAAAGGCGTCGAGGTCGGGCGTTGAAACCGAGGGGGGGGTCGGCGGAGAGAAACACAACGCGCGAAATGGCAAAGAAACTCCTCATTAAGAAACGGCGTTCACCACGCGAACGCGGTCGTATGGGGACCAGTGCGAAGAAAACAGAACGCGCCTTCCCGCCGGAGTGGTCGCCGTACCCCGGTCGCGAGATGACCCTGACCTCGTTCCCGCCGCTGCCGCCGGCGAATATCAAACCCTCGCACGGACCGCCGTCCTTCCCGAACCGCGCGGCGTACACCGAGCACGGCGTCGCGTTCGCGTTCGCGTTCTCCTCGCCCTTCGCGTCCGGAACCACCCCGAACGGGACTTCGTACATGAACATGAAGGTGCCGAGATCGAACGCTTGCAAGGGACGTCGCGTTCGCCACGACCCGCACAAAACTTGCGCGCGCGCGCCGTCGTCGTTCAACGGCGTGACGTGGATCGAGTCCCCGCACACGTGCGGTCCGCGAACGCGTCGCACGGACGTCGGGCCGGCGCGCGCGTCCCACATCTGGAGCGTGTTATCCCACCCGCCGCTGACCAAGACGTCGTGACTATCCGACGCGTACGCGAGACCGAGCACTCTGTCCGCGTGCCCGCAGTCTTTCACCGGGTTCACGATCGACTTCTCGCGGTACTCGCCGTTCCCGACGTGCACCATCTTCGGCGGGCCGGCGGGCTTCCACGGCGGGCGCGTCGGCGCGCCGGTCGCGGGGTCCTCCCCCGCGCTCCACCCTCGCAACGACGCTCTGAGCTTCCGCGTGGCTTCGTCGTAGACGCGGATGGTGCCGTCGTAGCCCGCAGTCGCGAACGTCTCGCCGTCGCCGCGGACGTCGCACGCGAGGATCTGGTTGCCGGGCTCGACGACGGGCGCGCCGATCGTCTTGCCGGACGTGCAGTGCCAGTGCCACAGCCGGCCTGAGGAAGACGCCACGAGCGCTACGTTGTCCCCGTCCCCGCCGCCGCCGCCGCCGCCGCCGCCGCCGTCGCCGCCGCCGCCGCGCGAGGGTAAGAAGCGCAGGGACGTGACGACGCCCGGGTTCTCCGCGTCGACGCCATCGCCGCCGTGCCGCGACGGGACGAACTGATGAAACGCCGCGCCCGTGCGCGCGTGGTACGCGCGCGCGGCGCCGTCGTCGCCGCCGACTACGACGATCGATCCGTCGCGGTTGAACCGCGACACCTGCGCGCGGACTCCCGCGGGAGACGCGATTCGGAGGACCGCGTCCGGGAAGTCCCGCGCGGCGGCGACGGAGGCGTCCGCGACGTCGTATCGCGACGCCTCGCGGAAGTCTTTCGCGGCGTTGCACGGCACCATCGCGTCGCGATCTGACGCGGTCACTCCCCCTCGGCCTTCGAACGACGGGTCGTAGCCGATGTTCTCGTCGCCCTCGTACTCGGACAGCGCGTCGTCGTCGTCCGAGTCGCTCGGCGCGGGGGCGCCGATGGGCATCGCGCGGGAGGAGGGAGGCGGAGGGGGGTGGAAGGAAGGAGGGAAGGAAGTGGGGACGGGGCGCGACGCGACGCGACGCGGCGCGTGCTGGGTGGGCGCGGGGTCAAACGCAATAAGCGGGCGAGCGAACGATCGCTGACAACGACAAGACATCGGGTCGGACGACAACCGATTTCGAAAAAGTACTTTCGTACTACAGTACGGTTCGTATGAGCAAACAGTTACAGTTACGATATACGAAAAGTACCCGATTGTCCTGCGGTAAAGGGGGACGAGCCGAGGCGCGCTCGTCGTTCGCTCGCATTTGAAGCGCGCGCGGCCTCACCGCGGCGCCACACCGCCCGTCCCGCCGCCCCGCCCGCGCGTATCGCATCGCACCGCGCGCGAGCATCGCCGCCCCTCCCTCCGCGCGCGCGCAGCAGGAGTGATGGCGTCGCACGGACTCGAGGCGTCCTTAGGGATGCCGCGGGGACCACCCGCGCCGAGCGAACGCGAACGACCGCCGACGCCGCGGGAAGAGCTCGCGCAGGCGTCCGCGCCCGCGTCGCCGCCGGCGGCGGACGCCGCGACGCTGCGGCCGACGGTCGTGCACACGCGGCACGACGCGCGCGCGCTGTTCGACGGCGCGCGCGGAGGCGGCGCCGGCGCCGGCGCCGGCGCGGCGGCGAACGCGCCCGCGGCGCGGCGGCAGCAGCAGCGGTCGCCGAGCGGCGCGGCGACGAACGCGTCGAACGCGCGCGCGCCGCTGCCGTCGTCGCCGCTGCGACCGCGCGACCAGCGGCAACAGCAGCAGCCTCCCTCGAACGTCGCGGCGGCGGCGAGAGGCGGCGAAGGAGGAGGAGGAGGAGGAGGAGGAGGAGGAAGCGGATGGCGACGCGTGAAGGCTGCGGTCAGCACGATGTCATTCATCGATCGCGTCGGCAAGATGGCGGCGCACGCGCGGCCGTCCACGCTCCGCGAGCGGTCGCTCTCCCCGGCGTTCTCGTACGCCTCCGCGCTCGTGCCGACGCTCACGGAGGACGGCACGTCGATCGGGTCGTACGGCGAGAGGTTCGACCGCGCGAGACGCGCCGACGCCAACGCCATGCCGGAGTACTGGGTGCGTCCTGTTTACGCCGCACTGGTTTCATCGATCCCGACGCGCCTCGACGCCTTTCAACTCCACTTCTGACGCCTTTCAACTCAACCCCGACGTCGGTCGCTTCGCGCGATGGACCGACCAGCCCGACCTCGCGGACGCGTTCGCGCCGACGATGTGCGTCACGTTCACCAAAGCCCTGGACGTCCCGAGCGCGGGGCTGGACCGGCAGGAGCACCAGGCGTTACTCCGCGCGTGTCTGCACGACGGGCGAGATTACATAGGGAACGTGGTGACGATCCCGGGGCGGAAGACGCTCGACGCGGGGGTGCCGTCGTGGCGATTCGGAGAGACGGGACCGAACGGCAAACCCGTCGCGCCCCCCGACGCGTTTCATCTGCTCATGCGTTCGGACCGGAAGAAGAACGCGAACGTTCGCGGCGGCGCCGCGGACGTGATGCTGCACGTGGAGCTGAACGTCGTCCCCGCCGCGGGCGCGGACGACGAGGTGGAGAACGACGAGGCGAGAGCCGCGAGCGCCGCCGGATTCGACGCGGTTGACGAGTTGGCGGCGAAGCGACGATCCGCCGTCGTGGATGAAATCTGCGTCGCGTGGGGCCGCGTGCCCTGGCCGGACGACCTGAGAGAGGGGTCGAGCTTCGTGGACGTGCCGCTCCTCGGCGCGGACGTTCACGCGCCGATGCGATTGGAGCAGTCCGCGGCGGCGGGACGCGCCGCGGCGTCGATGTGGCGAAGGCAGACGGCGACGGGGAAGAAGCTTCAACGCGGGCCGACGTTGTGCGTCAAGGCGCAGATGCTCAACTTTAAGCAGTCCGAGCTCGCGAACAAGCTCCCGAGGGAGATTTTGTGCCCGTGCGCGATGGTCCCGGTGCTCGCGACGTACCGAGAGATCGCCGCGGTGGAGGCGTTGCACGCGGCGCGCGAGCTGTATTCGAACTCGTGCTCGCCATCGCTGCGGTTACTCCCGACGCTCTTCGCGGACGACATGATCCGCGACGAGTTCATGGAGGTGTGGCGGCGGATGAGCGCGCGTTGGTCCCCCGCGCAGCTTCGCGAGCCTCAGGCGCGTTCTATCTCACACTGGTCCCCATACGACCGCGTCGGCGTGGTGAACGCCGTTTCTTACGGACTTTTCCCGGCGTTTCTCTCCGCCCAGGCGCACGCTTTCAATCCCGACACACCTCGATGCCTTTCAACTCCAACTGACGCCTTTCAACTCCACCCCGATATCATCGCTTTGTATGGAACGACCCTCAGCGCCGAAGAGACGTCCTGGAGGGTCTGTGCCTCAAGTTTTGGCCGCTGTTGCACTCGCACGCGATGCCGAAGGTGCCCACGGCGGGCAACTACAGCGCGAGTTTACACCGAAGACGCGTCGTGAAGGGGTACGCGGATCAGCATCCGGTGACGGCGATGAGTCGCGCCGCGGACGAGTGGCTGCACCGGCCGTTCGACGTCGCGGAGCTCGCGCATAACTTCTCCGACCTCGGCGAGGCGTACGTGTGAAGAAGAAGAAGAAGAAGAAGAAGAAGAAGAAGAAGAAGAAGAAGAGGAGGTACTGTATGGTAATTTATTACGATAGCGCGACGCGATGCGATCGACGGAGAGAAGAGAAGAGAAGAGAAGAGGCGGCGAGGGGGGGGGGGCGAAGTTGTAACATGATCAGAATCCATCCTCCAAAATTTTATGATTACACGAGCAAGGACGTCGTCTGGAGCTTCTCCGCGAGCATCAGCTGCATCTTCGTGATGTTCGCGAGGTACCGCGTCAGCAGCACGTCCGCGACGGAGTCCCCGAACAGCTTCTCGAACTGCTCCTTGGTCAGCCGCGGCACCGCCGACAACGCGTCCGACAGATGCCGGCCAATCTCCGCATCCGCCGGCGCCTTCCCGTCGCTGAGGGTAATTGTCCATACGAGCGATGATATCGGGGTGGAGTTGAAAGGCGTCAGAGGCGGAGTTGAAAGGCGCCGAGGGCGGGCGTTGAAAGGGAGGGACCCTGGGCGGAGAGTGACGCCGGGAAAAGTCCTTAAGGATCGGCGTTCACCACGCCGACGCGGTCGTATGGGGACCAGTGTATGGACGCACCACACCGCCGCGACGTGCTTCGCCGCGTCGTCGAGCATCCCGGACAGCTTCGCGACGGTCTTCTGTAAGCCGTCCGCGCCGCTGACGTCGTCGGACGTGGACGCGTCCGAGGACGGCGCGCAGAGCCTCGCTACGCCCACGCGCTCCGCCTCGTCGAAGACGTTTGTAAGATTGATCTCTTGGAAGTGGATCGCCGCGGGCGGCTTCGCGGCGGACGCGGAGGCGTCGTCGCCGGGCCCCGTCGCCGCGGCGTCGTCGCCGTCCTCGCCCGGCGCGGTCTCCTTCTTCTCCGCGATCGCCGCCGCCGCGGCAGCCTTGTCCCCCGCGGCGTCCGCCGCCGATTTCGCCTGGCGGGACGAGGAGGGAGGAGGTTTTCGCGAAGAGAAGAGAACGACGCGTCAGTCGGCGATTTGAAAGGAAACGTTTCATCGCGAGAGCGGGCCGTCGTCGATGAAATCGCGTCGGTCGATCGGATCGAAACGAATCGACTGATCGATCGACGCGCGAGCGAGAGAGGGGCGATCGACCGATCGAACGCTCGCGACGCGCCTGCGCGCCGATCGCGATGCTGCTGCCGGTCCACGCTCGCATCAGCTTCGCGCGATCGTTAAACCCGACGTCCAACGTGACGTGCACCGGGTTCTGGCACTCGTGCGAGTAAAACTCGTGAATCAGCGCGTCCGTGGGGACGACGCCGTCGCCCGTGCTGTACCACCCGACGATCTTTTCGCTCGGGTTCACCTTTTGGTGGAGCTCGATCATCGCGCGGTGGAACTCCACGTCCACGTACACGGTGTCGTTCTGCTCGTTGTGCGGGACCGCGTAGCAGTTTCGGACGTCCACGACGCCGTCCACGCCGACGCTGCCGAGCAGCGTGCCGATGACGCGGTCCTGCGCCTCCGCGCGGCGGACGAAGGAATCGCACGCGTTGAACACGACGACGGGGTGAACCCTAGCGCCGGCCACCTTGCCGGCGCCGGCGACGGGGAGGAACGCGACCATGAGGGATGCCGCGTTGCTTCGGTCCCTGCGTTCGGTGGAGTGGAGCGCGCGGGGGACGGCGCGCGGGGCGTGAGAGCGTGCGGCCGCGTGCGCCCGGAAGAGGGCGAGCGGAGGCGGCGTGGCGGAGCAAAAGGCGGCCACAGACGGGTAGAAGCCGCGGTCGGTTGTTTTTTCCTCCAGTCTCATGATGAGCGCAGTTTTACAGTTTAATCCTCTCACAGACAGACACGAGCGCCCTATGAGCGCGCCTACCTCCTTCTCGCCTCACGACCTCCCCTGAAGGTTCAGAAGCACCTGCTGCAGCGTCGGCTGCGACAGCGTGTACGCCTCGATCAACCCGCGAGTCGCGCCCGCGCCGCTCTTCACGCCGTCGCCCAACCCTTCGACGTCGCGCGCGTCCGCGCCCCCCGCGCTCTCGAGCTTAGGGTCGTTCCATACGAAGCGATGTCGGGGTGGAGTTGAAAGGCGTCAGGTGGAGTTGAAAGGCGTCAGGTGGAGTTGAAAGGCGTCGCGGTCGGGTGTTGAAAGCGAGGGACCCTGGGCGGAGAGATGCGCCGGCGAAAGTCCTTAAGGATCGGCGTTCACCACGCCGACGCGCTCGTATGGGGACCAGTGTACAGAACGCGCCTTAGCGCACAGGCGCGCGAGACCGGGAAGCGACAGCCGAGAGAGCTCGTACGCGCATCCGACGCCGCCGTCGAACGACGCGGTCTCCGACGTCAGCGCGCTCGGGGCGACGGAGCGGACGACCGCGTGGCACGCGGCGACGTCGTCGGGGCTCGCTGACGTGGCGGTATCGGATTGGTCGGACGGCGCCGCCGCCGCGTCGTCGCCGCCGCCGCCGCCGCGGAGAGTCACCCGCAAATGGTACGACAGCCCGTGCCGCGCTTTCATGCGACGCGGCGTGTCCACCGCCGCGACGTCGCCGTCCACGAGCGCGCAGACGCGCGTGCATATCGCCTCGACCTCGTCCATGGCGTCGGAGGACACGAGCGCGCCTCCGCCTCTCGCGGCGTGCCTTCGAGGGTCGAGGGTTCATTCAAAGCGACGTCGGGGCGGAGTTCAAAGGCGTCAGAAGCGGAGTTGAAAGGCGTCGACGTGTGCCGGGATTGAAACCGAGGGGTGGGCGGAGAGAAACGCGCGCGGGCAAACTCCTTAAGGAATGGCGTGCACCACGCGAACGGGGTCGTATGGGGACTAGTGCGATACTAGGACGCGCCTTTGAATCCGCGCCCAGATGGCGCGCCTCGCGTGCGAGTCCACCGCGCGCGTCGGCGCGTCCAAGAGAAGAAACATCGGATCTCCGAGGAGGGCGATCGCGACGGCGAGCTGCCGCCGCCGCGACGCGCTGAGCTCGCGCGCGGGCGCGTTCAGAATCGCGGCGGCGGCGGCGTCTCCCGCGCTCGCGTTTTTTTGCCCCCTCCCGAAGGTTCGCGCGAACCAGTTCCCACCACCGCCGCCGACGCCGTCGTCCGCGAAGCCGTCGTCCCGAAACGTTTCGCCGTCGGCCGTTATCCCGTCGCCGCCGCCGCTCGTGCCGTTCTGCTGCGCCCCTCCCCCAGCCTTCACGAGCGTCAGCCCGACAGCCTCCGCGGCGGCGTACGCGACCGTGCGCGGGCGATCCAACCCGTGAATCGTCGCGTGCAGCGTCAAATGTTCGAGGACGCTCAATCGCTCCCACAGCGCGTCGTCCTTCAGGCACACGCCGACAGCGCCGCGCTCTAACGCGACGACGCCGTTCCTCCGCAAGCTCCTCGCCCTGCGCCCGCCGATCTCAGGCGGTGACGTGGCAGATGCGGATTGGTCGACGGACGTGACGAGGACGTCCCCGCCGAACGCGTCGACGCCGGCGGCGCATCGCAACGCGGCTTCCTTCCCGGACGACCGCGCGCCGCCGACGAGAGCGACAACCTCGCGCGGGGCGACGCCGAGGTAGAGGTTACACACCGCGCCCGCGCCGGGGCCTTCCGTGACCGCGACGGGGAGGTCGCTGAAGTCACTGAAGTCATCGCTGACGTGCATCTGCCGCCGCGGCGCCGGCGCGCTCACGCCGACGGCGGCGAAGAGATACGGCGGCGGCGCGTCGTCGTCGGAAGAAGAAGACGAACGAACGTCAACCGTCCCCGCCTCCGCGTCCGCTTCCGCGTCCGCCACCTGCTGCTGCTGCTGCGCGACGGTTCGCGCGCGAACCGCCGCCGCGAGGTCCGCGGCCACCTGCGCCGCGGCGTCGTCCTCCCCGATCGGCTGCGGCCCGCCGTGCGTCGCCGCGAATCGCTGCACTCTTTCGCGCTCCATCACCGCGTCGTTCCCCGCGGCGGCCTCCGCTTCCGCCGCGCCGATCACGTTCACGCCGTCGCGCAGCCGCCGCGCGTGGTCGCGCTCCGCGTGCAGGAGCAGCGCGGCCCACAAAAACCACCCGACGACGGCGCCGCGCATCCCGACCGGGATGAGCTCGTCCTCGAAAAAGTCTGATGAGGGTCGAGGGTCCATTCAAAGCGACGTCGGGGTGGAGTTCAAAGAAAGGCGTCAGAAGCGGAGTCGAAAGGCGTCGCGGTGTGTCGGGATTGATTGAAACCGAGGGGTGGGCGAAGAGAGACGATCGCCGGGCAAAGAAGAAACTCATTATTAAGGATCGGCGTGCACCGCACGAACGCGGTCGTATGGGAACCAGTGTGGAAATAGAACGCGCCCGACGCGCGCGGCTCCCTCGGGCCGTTGTCGTCCGAGAGCGCTTTCCAGCACACCAAGTGCGAGCCGCCCAACAGAGCGTACGGCGGGAAAACCGCGCTGACGATGAGGTGATAGTGCGACGTGCTCTCGTCCTCGCCGTCGAGCGGGAGGAGTATGAGCACCGCGAACAGGGACAGGACTTGGAACCCGGTCGTCATCGCGTGCGAGGCGTTGAAGGCGTCTATACGAGCGAACGTCGGGGTGGAGTTGAAAGGCGTCAGAAGCGGAGTTGAAAGGCGCCGAGGGCGGGTGTTGAAAGCGAGGGATGAGCGGAGAGATGAGCCGGCAAAAGTCCTTAAGGATCGGCGTTCACCACGCCAACGCGGTCGTATGGGGACCAGTGTGAGATAGAACGCGCCTTCGAACGAAAAGGACATCGCGTAGGCGCACAAGATGAGCGACGGAAACGCGCTCAAAAGGACGCACAACGCCGCGGGCGCGGCGGCGTCGTCCCACGGCGCGACGCCCACGGACGTCCCGCACAGCGCGACGAGGAATATCGACGCGACGGAGAGCGCCAGGTCGACGAGCAGACCGCCGGTCCAGTACGCCGCGGGAGAGAGTCCCGAGAGCGTCAACGTCAACCTGTGCGAGCTCACGCGTTCGTTCGTCGCCGTCGCCGCGACGCGCACGGGGACGTACAGCAACGCGACCGGGACAGCCATCGACGCGAGGTAGCTCCATGCGCTCCCGAACGGCGTCTCGTACGGTAAGTGCGCCGCGACAGCGGTCACATTCGCGGCGCTCGCGGCGCCGGCGGCCGTCTTGTTCGCCGCGACGGCGCGAATCGCGGAGGTGTACAAGTTCGACACCTGGGCGAAGCGATCGGGAACGCGTCGGTCAGTCGAACGTCTTACCGGTCAAACGTTGAAAGGGAAGCGCGGGTGAAGAGTGACGACGGGAAAAGTCCTTAAGGAATGGCGTTCACCACGCGAACGGGGTCGTATGGGAAGCAGTCTCACCGTCCTCGGAAGGACGTGGACGTCCGCGAGCGGATCGTACGTCACCGTCGCTCGCACGACGCACGCGGCGAGGTTCACTTCCGTGAACGACACGTGGAGGGCGTTCGCGCCGGGGTTCGCGACGACGCTCGCGAGCGCGCCGGTCGTCGCCGCGAGGTTCGCCGCCTCGGACGACCCGAGCGCGGCGGTCATCACCGCCGCCGCGTCGGACGCGGCGTCATGTCCGACAGTGTCGGACACGCTGTACGACACGCGCGTCGCGTCGTCGTCCGCCGCCGCGGACCCGGACGCGGCGGGGACCCACCGCGCGTACGTCGAGACTCGGTGCTCCGGCCTCGCGTTCCGCACCGCGGTTTGAATCGACAACAGGAGCAACGCGACGACGGCGGGGAGAAGAAACAACGCGCACGTGCTCCACGGCGTGCGCGCGTACTCTTTCAATCGCAGCGACGCGATCGCCGCGGTGTCGCGCGCGAACGCGGCGTTGCCTCGCTTGCGCCCGACGCGCGCGCGGTGGAGCTCGACCGCGCTGGAAGATCCGCCGCCTTCGTCGTCGTCGCCGTCGCCGCCGCCGAGCCCGAGCCCGAGGAGTCCTCGCGTCAGGGAGTCGTCCCCGAACGCGAGGACGCCCGCGTCGAGCGGTAAGAGCGTCTCGGACTCCTCCTCCGCCTCCTGCCCGAGCTTCGTGAAGACTTCGTCCAACGACGTCGCCTCGAGCGCGGCGTCCGCGATGTGTAACGCGTCCGCGGCGGACGTCAAGTCCGTGAGAATCTTCCCGAGCGGGACGTCCTCGCCGACGAGGGAAATCGTCGTCGTCGCGTCGTCTCTCGCGCCGCCGCCGCCCTCTCCATGGCGCGAGGATAACGGCAACGACGAAGACGTTACCTCCTGCGAGATGTCCGTGCGGTTCGACGCCGCGATCGAGGTGATCGTCGTCGCTTTCGGGCACCGCTCTCTCACTTTCGCGAGCACCGCCAGCCCGGGATCGCCCTCGCCCTCACGGCGCGACACCCCCGTCGGCTGCTGCTTAAACGTCACGTGAAGGCGGTAGCCTAGACCGAACAGCTTCGTGAGAAACGTCGGCGAGCCGACGCACTTGATTTTCCCGTGCGAGATCATCGCGACGCGGTCCGCGATCGAGGTCGCCTCCGTGACGCTGCGCGTCGCGATCACGATGGTGCACCGCGACTTGTACCGACGAATCAACGACCACACCATCTTCTGCAACGCCGGGTCCATGTCGTCGCTCGTGGGCTCGTCGAGGAGCACGAGCGTTCGCGGCTTCGCGGCCGGCGGTGTGGTGGTGGTACTGGGAGAAGGTGCCGAGGTGCCGTCGGTGGGTGGTGACGTGGCGGGCGCGGATTGGTCGGCGTCGCGCCTGACCGCCTCCATCGCGACGCCCGCGAACGCGAGGACGACTTGAAGCGCCCGGCGCTGCCCCGGGTCCAACTCCCTGATCGGCATGTTCGGGGTCAACCCTTCCATCAACCCCGCGTGCGTCAGAAGTTCCTCCATCGCGGCGATGTCTTCGTCGGAGTGAAACGAGTGGTACCCGTTCGATATCGACGCGCTCTCCGCGGCGATGATCTGCTTATGCAGCCGCGCGAAAAACCCGAGATGCTCCCTCGCCGTGAGCCCGCCTTCGCTCACCGCGTGCTGCGCGCACAGCCCCACGGACACGCCCTCGCTCGCGGGGTCCCACTTCACCCGCGTCGGGGTCCCGAAGCACTCCATCTCGCCCTCCGCGCGCGCTCTGGACCCGGCGATGAGCTCGATGATCGCGGACTTCCCGGAGCCGCTGTGGCCGAGGAGCGCGAGAATCTGCCCAGAGTGCGCGGCGAGCGAGACCCCGTCGACGACGTTGACGCGTCGGTCCGCCGCGCGTCGGTTCGACCCGGACCGCGACCCGAACCACGACCGCCATCGTTTCTGTTGTTGGTTTTTGCCCCGGGCGCCGCCGCGTCCTCCCATCATCGCGGGCGTCAGCGCAAGCGCGTCGTTGACGACGACGTCGACGAGTTTGACCGTGGGCTCGAGCCGCCGCCGCCGCCGCCGCGCCGTCGCGGGCGCCGCGCTCGCGCTCGCGCTCGCTCCTTCGCCCGCCGCGGCGACGCTCTCGTCCTCCTCCCCGATGAGAACGTCTTCGAGGAGGACCTCGACCCGGCCTCCCATGGACGGGTCCTCCATCTCGAGCGCGACGGCCGCGCCGATGTCGCCGGCGCCGCCGCCGCCGCCGAACAACGCGCCGCCGCCGCGCCAAAACTGCCTCCGGAACATGAACGTCCCGTCCCCCCACCGCTTCGCGTTCTCGACGTACAGCGCGACGAGCGCGTAGACGATCGCGTCGAAGAGGAGCAAGAAGAACGCCTCGAGCGCGGTGATCGCGTGGTGCCCGCCCGCGCCGCCCGTGGACGGATCCCTTCCGATGGAATCGGACGCGAAGTTCGTCAGCGTCAACGGCGTCCCCCCCGCCTGCGCTTGCACGGCGACGTCCATCGCGCCCGCGAACGCGACGGGGGCGAGGAAGTTCGCGATCAACACCTTCCACGCCGGCGCGCCGAACAGCGTCTGCGGGATGAATATCGCGGCGGATAACACGAGCGAAGACCCCACCGCCGCTTCCGCGGCGCGGCGTTTTTTGAAAATCGTCGCGATGAGAAACCCGAGCGACGTCGCCGCCGCGGCGTACGCGGACGTGAGCAACAGCAACGGCGGCGCGGATATTAGGTCGAAGAACCCGAGAAACACGGTCGCGAACACGAGGAATCCCCCGCTCGCGGCGTTGGAGCATACGGTCAAGAGCGCGGTCCCGACCCAGTACGCCGCGGAGGTGAGCCCCGCGGCTTGGAGCGTCTCCTTGGCTCGCGACGCGCGGTCGTCCAGGATCACTGCGAACGTCGGGGTGGAGTTCAAAGGCGTCAGTTGGCGTTGAAAGGCGTCGAGGGCGGGGGGATTCAAAGCGAGGTGTGGGCGCAGAGAGACGACGGCAAAAGTCCTTATGGATCGGCGTTCACCACGCCAACGCGGTCGTACGGGAAGCAGTCTCGCAACAAAACGCGCGGCGCACCTCGCGTCGACGCGTAGAGGGTGTTCACGAGGCACCCGGTCAGATACACCGCGGCGAACAGACGCATGGTGACGCTGCCGAACCCGCGGTCGTACTCCGGCAGCGGCGCTTGCGCGTACGCGATCTCGACGGTGAGGGCACCACTCGATGCTGATATGTTGGCGGCGGCGGCGTCCGGGCCGCATCCGAGCGATGAATCGCCGCCGCCGTCGCCGACGGCGCGTTGCCCCAGCGCCGACGCCATCGCGCTCTGCAAGTGCAAAAACCCCGTGCTCAGGTAACTCATGGACGAGCACAGCGTCGGCAACGTCCCGCGGCCCTTCGGGGAGTACAGAGACCCGTCCGCGGCGATCTGCGGGCGGCACTCGTCGCCGACGCTCTCGCCGCCGTCGAGCCCGCCGCCCGGGACGTATCTGATGGTCGTTCCATACGAAGCGACGAATGTCGGGGTGGAGTTCAAAGGCGTCAGGGGTGGAGTTCAAAGGCGTCGAGGGCGGGGATTGAAAGCGAGGGCTGGGAGGACAGCAACGCCGGGCAAAGTCCTCAAGGAACGGCGTTCACCGCGCGGACGCGGTCGTATGGGGACCAGTGCGAGATAGGACGCACGATCCGTTCATCAAAATCTGAAACGACTCGTCCACGCGGAGCGTTTCGTCCAGGGGCGGCGGCGCGCCCGCGGGGGGTAACCCCGCGGCGGCGTTCGAGAGGTCCCTGAACGCGTCGCGCGCGGGGAGGAACCGCGGGAAGACGACGCCGGCGTACACCGAGTGCGGCTGCGGGTCGTTCCATACGAAGCGATGATATCGGGGTGGAGTTGAAAGGCGTCAGAAGCGGAGTTGAAAGGCGTCGAGGTCGGGGATTGAAACCGAGAGGTGGGCGGAGGGAGACGACGGCAAAAGTCCTTAAGGATCGGCGTTCACCACGCCGACGAGGTCGTATGGGAACCAGTGTGATGAGATAGAACGCGCCTGCGTCTTGTAAAACTCCACGAGCGCCGATTCCGTCTCGAAGCCTCGCATGGTGAGCTCGCCCGTCCACTCCGCGTGCAGCCGCGGCGCGGAGTCCGCGACCCTCGGGAGCACGTCCGCCATGAGCGCGTTAATCGACGCGTAGTTGTTCGGCGCGTACCCCACGACGTGCTCGTGCGTCGCGCGCACGGGGTAGTACCAGCACACCGCGCCTCTCGAGACGTTCGCGCCGGGCGGGTGCGGATCGCACGCGGTGTCGACCGCGGGGAGTTTCGGGACCGCGGGGAGGGATTCCTCGCCGATGATGACCTCGAGGACGATGAGCGCGAAGACGATGACGACGGGGAGGAGGAGGTCCCGCAGCGTTTTCTGATGGAGGGAGGGAAGGAAGGGAGGGATGGAGGGGGGCGGGCGTTCAGCGGCGAGATCGAAGAAGGCGGGAGGAAGAAAAACGATGGACGTCCTCGAGCGCCCGGACGCGGCCGGCGACGCGCCTCGATGTCGCGCCATCGTATCGTCCACCCGCGAGCGAACACCGCGTTCGCCTGGACATACGCGATCGGCATCACGCGCGGGTGCGCCGTCGCCTCCATCGCGAGTGGTGCGCAGCGCGCGGCCGCAGTGACGCTTCGCCGGGCGCTGCGCGGACCGGAGCGGAGTGTTCTGTTTTCGCGCCAGCTGGCTGGGAGCGGGAGTTCGACTTTCCGTGTCGAGCGAGGAGGGGCGCGCGCGCTGCGCACTCCTCGACGCGCGCGCCTTCCACCCCGCGCGTCGTGATGACGAGATCTCGACGCCCGAAGGCTTCTCCTCCTGATCCGAGCGCCGCCCCCGCCGCTGCCACCCTCGGCGACGTCCTCGCCGCCGAGCCCGCCCTCGCGTGTCTCGTCTTCTCGTTCCTGCCGAACGCGCGCGACCGCTGCGCGCTCGCGCGCGTCGGTCGCGTCTTCCGCGACGCGGACGCGCGAGTCGCGTCGTTGCCCGCGGCGTTCGATCGAGCTGAACGAGGATTCATCTCTGGCGATGCGGTCAAGTATCTGATGCGCCACGACGGCGTGCTGAGCTTGCCGAAGGCGCGCGTCGAGGAGCTTCTCGCGTCGGTGACGCGGGGGTTTGAGGGAAAAATTTACTCTGGCTTCCAACTCGTCGCTGTCGTTCCGTGTGGTTTCGAACCCATGAGCGAGAAGGCCAAACGTTTCTGTGGCTGGGCCGCTTACGCTGGCGAACTCGAGCTGCTCAAGTGGCTGCGAGAGAACGAGTATCCTTGGGCTGATACTTGCACGAAAGCCGCCAAGCGAGGTCACCTGCACGTTCTCGAGTGGGCGCGAGAGAACGGCGCTCCGTGGGACGCGACAGTTTGTAGCGGCGCGGCATACTCTGGTCATTTTCACGTTCTGAAATGGGCGCTAACGAACGGCGCGCCTTGGGACGTACAAACTGCTCTCTCGTGTGTTCTTGGAGATCAGTTGGAGACGGCAATATGGGCTATCAGGCACGGAGCTCCGGTGGACGAGGAAACCTATGATGCGGCGGTAACACGAGGACACCGCTGGACGCCATTTGCGGAGAATGTGTGGGACATACTCATGGACGATTGGTAACGACGCGGAGTGTGGAACACGACCGCGAACGATCGCGACGCGAAGCGTATAGCAAAGAATAAAGAATGTACTACCACACAATGAACCGCGACTACACCTCGTACACGTGCTAATCAAAGTCCGCGGCGCTGTGCCGCTCCTCCACCGCGCCCGGCCCGAACGCGTTCACCCGCATCCCCCTCTTCACCCCTTCCCGTCGTTCCAACGTCTCGCACCACCGCGTGATGTTCGCGTAGTCCTCCTTCAACGATAGAAACTCCCCAGCCTCGTAGTGCACGTCGATGCACTTCACCCACGGGTAGATCGCAAAGTCCGCGATCGTCGGCGCGTCCCCGTATCGGTCGTCGTTTCGTTCCACCACGAAGGTTTTCCCCGCGAGTTGCTTATCCAACACGTCCAGCTGTCGCTTCGTCTCCATCGCGAACCGGTCGATCGCGTACTGATAGTTCGCGGGCGCGTAGTTGTAGAAGTGCCCGAACCCGCCGCCGATGTACGGCGCGGAGGCAGCCTGCCAGAAGAGCCAGTTGAGGCACTCCGTCCGTCCGCGCGGATCGACGCGCGCGCTCGGTAGAAACTTTTCTCCGCTCGCGCCGGCGGCTTCGCACAGGTGCAACAAGATGTGGCAGCTCTCGAACACCCGCGTCGGCGGCGCGCCGTGACTTTTCGCGTCCCTGTGATCCATCAGCACCGGGATCTTCGAGTTCGGGTTCGCCTCCACGAACCCGGAGCTGAACTGCGCGGGCGGATCGGCGACGATGTCGCATTTCCACGCGTCGTAGTCGAGCCCCAACTCTTCGAGCAACACCGTCACCTTCTGCCCGTTCGGCGTCCCGAGGGAGTACAGCTGCAGAGGGTGCTTCCCGACTGGGAGGGCTCTTTCGAACCGCGCGCCCGCGGTCGGGCGGTTCATCCCGCCAAACTTCCCGCCGAGGTCGCCTGGGGGCGTCCATCGCTCGGGAACGACGTATTTTTCGGGGAAGGATGGCTTCGCGTCGTGCTTCGGCGCCATGCGCGTCGACGCCGCGCACGCGAACGACGACGACCGGGGGTGGAGTGAGGGTGTCCTGGACGCGCGGCAGCGGGCGAGGGCTCGGAGCATGCGGCGGCGCGGTCGAGTCTGACCGCGATGAGATGCGATTGGTTCGGGAAAGGTTTTCCCGCGGCTGACGTGACGCGTCGCGCGAAGCGCCTGGCAGCGCGTGTCGCACCGACCGACGTCAGTTCACGTCACTACCGCGGTCTACAAGACTAGTCTAGTCTAGTTACTACTGCCGGCATCGCTTCCACTTCTCTCGTTCGCCCGCGAAAGGCCTCACGGAACGGCGTGCACCGCTCGAACGCGGTCGTATGGGCACCAGTGCGAGAAGAACGCGCCTCGTCAGTACCCCCCGCCGCGGTTGACTCTGTCGACGTCGCCGGCGTTGAAGTTTCCCGGCAACTCGCGGAAGTTTTCGTTGAACAGCGAGTACGCGCTCGCCTCGCCGGGCTTTTTCGTCCCGAGCCCGGCGAACACGAGGAAGAACCCGGTCGCTAAGAGAAACAGCGGCGCGTGGTCGTACCTGGACGGAATTGCGGCGGCGGGGAGAAGAACCGGTCAGGCGTCGTGCGCGCTTTTCTTTTCGCCGCCCCGAACGACGAACGAACGAAGAGACGGAGGAAAAAAATGAATTGTTCGCCCCCGCGCACCTCCACGACGCGCGGCACAGCGTCAGCCACACCACCACCCCCGCGTAGGTCCTCAGCCGCACGCGCAGTATCCCGTGCGCGAGCGCTTCCGGGAGCTTCACGCGGTGCTGGAGGAACCGGAGAAGCCGCAGACGCGTTCGCGACGTTCGCGCGCGATCGAGGCGGCCGAAGGGGAATCGAACCGCGTCGTCGTCGTCGTCGTCGTCGTCGTCGTCGTCGCGCGTCCCTCCCGCGCGTCCGCCGCGGTTCACCGGCTCGGGCGCGAGCGCGACGAGGACGGTGTCGTCCGGTTTGATGGGCGCGATCCTGGAGTCGTCCTGCGGGCGAGAGGGGGAAGAGAGAGCGCGCGTCGCGTCGTCAGCGACGCGGGCGCGTCGGTGATGGATGTGGGCACCCGAGCGCGCGCGAGCGAGCGATCGCGATCGTCGCGTCGGTCGCACCTCCAGCGTCGCGCCTCGGAGGATGAGCCTCGCGCGCGCCGGCGGGACGTCCGCGGCCTGCGCGGCGGTCTTCCTGAGCTCCCCGACGAGGCACTTATCGGGGACGTCGATCACCGCGGACCACCCCATGCGCGGCGTGCGCACGGTCAGACGCATCGCGGGCGGGGGCGGGGAGGATCTCGCGCGGGCGAGAGTGAAGAAGAACAGAACGACGCGTCGTTGGAAGTGAAATGAACAGAAACTTGAACAAAATCTTCAACCGCGCCGTACCAGTCGCGCGGAGCAAAGCTACAACTACGCGCGAACCTTCATCACATCACCGCGACGTGCGCGCTCACCACGTCCACGTCCACGCTCTCGCGCGCGATCGCACACAGCGCGACGACGCGAACGATCGCGTCGTCGACGTCCTCGTCCCACGCGCGGCGCGACGTCTCGCGCGGCCGCCGCCGCGACGCCGCCTCGAGCGCCGCCGCGTGCCGGCTGTCGCCGGCTGTCGCGTTCGCGTTCGAACTGTTCGAACGCCGCGGGTTCGACCCCGGGCTCTTCCCAACGAACCCTCGAAACGCGCGCCAGCCCCCGGGCGTCTCCGTCTCCTGCAACTTCCCCGCGAGCGCCTGGTACGCGGGGTCTAACGCGCGCGGCGGGAGCTTGGAGAGCCTCGCGGAAAAGACGTCGTCGCGGTCTAAGGGGCGTTCCATACGAAGCGATGATATCGGGGTGGAGTTGAAAGGCGTCAGAAGCGGAGTTGAAAGGCGTCGAGGGCGGGGATTGAAAGCGAGGGGTGGGCGGAAATAGACGACGGCGAAAGTCCTTAAGGATCGGCGTTCACCACGCGAACGCGGTCGTATGGGGACTAGTGTGAGATAGAACGCGCCTCCGTCCAACGCCACCACGGCGCACGCGTCGGCGATGCCGCACAGCTCGAAGTGCATCGCGGCGTGGAACGCGACGCGCGCGGCGGACGTTCCGGGGAGCGCGGCGAAGATGATCTTCTTTGTTGTTGTCGTAACGGCCGCATCTTCGGCGTTTTCAACTCGATCGTGGAGGTTGAGCGCCGCGCGCGTCGCGCCGACGACGACGGCGGCGAATCGCGCGTCGTCGTCGTCGTTTTCGTTTTCGTTTTCGTTCCCGCCGCCGCCGCCGCCGCAGTCGCCGCCGCTGTCCCCGTCGTCGTCGTTCGAACATGGAATTAGGCCCGAGGGGAGGTGGACCCCGATCACGGGCACGCGCGCGGTCAGCGCGATCGCGGACCAGTGCTCGACGTCGCTCACGAGGTCCTGGACGAGCACCATCACGGTGTCGCGCCGTCGCGTCGCGTCCCGACGATTCTTTTGGTTTTGGTTTTTTGGGGTTGAAAGGCGTCAGTTGGCGTTGAAAGGCGTCGAGGACGGGGATTGAAAGCGTGTTGTGGGCGGAGAGAGACGACGGCAAAAGTCCTTAAGGAACGGCGTTCACCACGCGAACGCGGTCGTATGGGAACCAGTGTATAGAACGCACCTGATGCCCTTCCGCGTCCGCGTCCGCGTCCTTCTCGTCGTCGAGCAACGCGCGCGATAGGACGTTTAATCCGAGCACGGCGCCGCCTAACGACTCGTCCAGCGCGGGTAACCTCACCCCGGGGTTCCCGCGGACGGCGTCGACGACCACCCCGGGACGCGTCCAGCACGGAAGTCCGAGCCTGCCGCGACTCGCGGGGGCGTCTGAGGGCCGTTCTATACAAGCGAATGTCGGGGTGGAGTTCAAAGGCGTCGGTTGGAGTTGAAAGGCGTCGAGGGCGGGGATTGAAAGCGAGGGGTGGGCGGAGAGATGCGCCGGCAAAAGATCTTAAGGATCGGCGTCCACCTCGCCAACGCGGTCGTATGGGGACCAGTGTATAGAACGCACCTGACGCGGCATCCGCGTCGCGCATGTCGTGCCACGTCTCGGCGACCCACGGCGCGAAGTCGTACCCGAGCTCGCCGTGCGTTTCCAAGGCGCGCTCCGCGTCGTTTAGGGTCACTATCGGCGCCGTCGTCGTCGTCGCTGCTGTCGTGGTGGTTGGTAACGCTTCGTTGGAAGCCGTTTGTGGTTTAACGACGACGTCCCCCCACGCCCGCGATAGCTCGCGCGTCAAATGCGGCGCGATCGTGTGCGTCTGAGGGCCATTCCATACAAAAACAGTTCACCGGTCAGTTGAAATGGGGAGCGATCAAATGTTGAAACCGAGCGGTGGGTGAAAAACTTTTGTATAGAACGCACCAGATCCCCGCCGTCCTCCTCCGGCGTCATCAAGTTCATGTGACTCCCTTGGCAGTGCACGATCTCCAGGTGATCGCACGCGAGCGCCCAGGCGTACCCGCTCACGGAGCGTAACACCGCGCCGCCGTGTTCCATCTGTAGGTCGGTCTCGAACAGCGCGCTGCTCTCGTCCGAGGCTTTGTACACCGTGACTTTGCCGCGGACTCGGTGGAATATTTTTGTGTTTTTTTTCTCGCCGTCGCCGCCGTCGTCGTCGTCTTCATCGTCCGCGTTCCCGCGCAGCATCTTCCACGCCTTCACGTCGCACGTCCCGTCCGCCTCGTTCCTCACGATCCCGCTGTTCCACTGCGCGGCGTACGGCCCCGCGCTGATCTCTTCGTCCATCGCTCTCGCGTCGACGACGCGTCCGGTGGCTTGAAACGTGACGTCTTCAAACGTGGCGTACTTTTCATCCCGGGTCATCCCCGACCACCCGGCGGCGATCGTGTCGAAGTGAAACGACGTCAGCACGACCTCCATGTACGCGAGGCCGGTGCTCTCTTCTTCTTCGTCGTCGGAGGAGGAGTTGGAGTTGGCACCCTCTTCTTCTTCTTCAGAGTTGGCACCTCCCCCCGGAACGTCGTTCCACTCGCTCTTGAATTGCACCGGATGCGGCGCGTCGAATAAGAAGCACGACACCTCTCGTCCGTGCTCCGTCTCTAGGCACACCGCGGACTCCACCGCGAGAAGCCCGCCGAGGGAGTGCCCTCCGATCGCGATAATTCCGTCCGGCTGCGACGTCGCGATGCGCGACGCGTGCGTCCGCGCCGCTTCCGGCCACGGCGTGGACGTGGTGTCTCGCTCCAGGGTCATCACCGGATGGTCTCCCAGAGGAAGCGCGTGGACGAGTTTCATGTACGCCAAGGGACCGTCCCCGAACGCGGGCGCGCCGAGGAATAACGCGGGCGGCGGTTTGCGCGCCGGCTTCAGCGATTTGATCATCCCGTCGTCGGCGACGGAGAGGTCGCGCGCGACGGCGGCGACGGCGGGAGACGTTCCCGGACGCCGCGCGGAAATTTCATCCGAAATTTCATCCGCCGCCGCCGCCGCCGCCGCCGCCGCGACGGCGTTCGTCACCCTCTCGACGATCGCGCCCATCGTCGGCAACGTCGCCACCTCCGAAACGTCCAACGGCACCCCCACCGCGGATTGCACCGTCGTCACGAACTCCACCGCGGCGATAGAGTCGATCCCGGCGTCGAGGAGCGGCGCGTCGACGCTCACCGCGACGCCGCCGGCGAGGTCGGCCGCGACGGCGGCGACGACGGCGGCGACGTCCGACGCGGCGACTTTCGGAGACGACGCCTTCGGGACGTCGTCCATCTTCGTCGTCGCGCGCGAGGACGTCGGCTCGCGCGCGTAGTCGCCGTCGTCGGGTCCCGCGGACGCCGCGGTCCCCCTGATCCCGAGAGTCCCCCGGACTGATGACCCGAAACCGACGCCGCCGACGAAAGCGCCGTCGGTCGACGCGACGAGCGAAACGGCACGCCGCGCATCGGCGTCGTCGTCGTCGGCGGCGGCGGAGGAGAACGATTTGACGGTCGCGATGTCGTACGCGCCGCGCTCGAGCGTCGCGACGATGGCGTCGATCGCGAGGGGCGCGACGCGGCCGGCGTCGCGGGTCCCGCGCGCGCTCCCCGCTCTCGCGTACGTTTCGACGCGCGTCGAGCGCCGTGCCTCGAGAATAATCGAAGCCGCGCCGCCGTCGAACGAACCCAAAGCGAACCCTGCGGCGTTCGCCGTGGCGACATCGAGCACGCGTCCGACGCGGCTTCGCATCACGATCGCGCGCGACGACGGCGCGAACACGCCGACGCCGCCGTCGACGCCGTCGACGTCCACCGCGAACCCGCCGCCGCGCCACCCGGGGTCGCCGCCGCCGCCGAGGAACGTCGCGCGCGTCAACGAAACGGTCGACTCCAGAGCGTTACCGTTAAAACGGCCAGTACTGCTTCCGCTGAACACCGCGGTCGTCGCCGCGTCGATTGCGATCGCGAGCGCGTCCGCGCGAACGAGAAACGGGCGGTCGGAAGACCCGTCGAGCGGCCGCCACTCAGGGCCGTTCTATACAAGCGAAAGTCGGGGTGGAGTTGAAAGGCGTCAGATGGAGTTGAAAGGCGTCGCGGGCGGGAATCGAAAGCGCGGGGTGGGCGGAGAGACGCGCCGGGCAAAGTCCTTAAGGATCGGCGTTCACCACGCGAACGCGGTCGTATGGGAACCAGTGTATAGAACGCACCTCAGCAGGAGACGACGCCATTCGCGCCGCGAGTCGCGAGACGCGAGTCGCGGCGACGCGCGCGAGGGCTAGCACGCCGCCGTCGGGGCCGTCCAGGCGCCACGATCGCTCGCGACGCCACGGCAGCGTGGTTTTCTCTCGCGAAGGTGCCGACGAGGGTGCTGACGTGGACCAATCATCATCTCCAGATAAGACGACGTGGACGTTGGTGCCCATGAAAGCGAACGCGCTGACGCCGGCGGCGCCGCAGGCGGCGGCGCCGCCGCCCCCGCGCGGCATGATGAAAATGCATCCAGAGTCGCCGTTACCAGTACACACGCGGTGCGACTCCAACGCGGCCGAAAGGTGTGCGTTTAGCGTTCGAAGATGCTTCAACGGCGCGATCGTGCGCGCGCGAAGGGTGGTGACGACTTCGAGGATCGCGGTCGTCCCCGCCGCGGCTTCGGCGTGACCGACGCTCGACTTTGACGCCGCCGCCGCGGTGGCCGGTAACGGCTCCATATCAGCCGTTCGTTCCATACTATCTGTACACGTGGCAGCGATCTCTCCACACGCCGCCCTCAGCGCGCTCATCTCGATGGGATCCCCGAGCGCGGTCCCCGTCCCGTGCGTGGAGACGGCGCGGGGGAACGAGGCGGGGGCGGATTCGCGCCACGCTTCCGCGATCGCCGCGCGTTGCGCGAGCCCGTTCGGCGCGGTCAGCGACCCGCTCCGTCCGTCCTGATTCGCCGCGGACGCGTCCACGCGCACGCCCAAGACGCCGATCGGCACCTTTTGATCCGAATCAGATTCGCCACCGGGTCCCGAGTGACGAAGCAGAAACACCCCGCACGCTTCCCCGCGACCGTATCCGTCCGCGCCCGCGTCGAAAGTTTTACATCGACCGTCGACGGCGAGCATCCCGGCCGCGCGGATCGCCGCGGCGTTCGTCGCGCCGAGCATGAGGTTCGCGCCGCCGCACACCGAGTGACGCGACGACGACGCCGACGACGCCGACCGTTCCGAATTCGAGTATGAATTCAAGTTCAAATTCGACAGCCGTGAGCTGTCGTCGGCGAACCCTCCCCGATGCAACGCCCCCGAGCGCGCGACGTGGACGGCGGTCAGCGCGGCGCTGCACGCGGTGTCCACCGAGACGGCGGTCGAACCGAAGCCGAACGCGAACGCGATTCGACCCGCGGCGACGCTCAGCGCGGACCCCGTCGCGGCGTACGGAGACGCGTCACCGCCGGTTCGATCCCCGCCGCCGCCGCCGCCGCCGCCGCCGCTCCCGAGGTGCGCGTATTCCATGTGTTGGATTCCGACGGCGACGGCGACGCCGCCGGGGTTTCCGACGACGGAGACGAAATCGCCGTCGCCGGCTCCGAGGAGCGCGGCGAGCGTCGACTCGAGGAGGAGGCGCTGCTGCGGGTCGACGTGTTTCGCTTCGCCGCGGTGCGCGCCGAACGCGTCCGGGTCGAAGCGGTCGACGCGGCGAAGGAGGAAAGCGCCGAAGCGCATCGGGAGGGGTGAGGACGACGACGTCGCGCCGCCGCCGCCGCCGCCGCCGCCCGTTTTTCCCATTTTCCGCGTCCCATCGCGCGCACGGGACGACGTCGGCTTCAGACGACAGCTTCAGACGACCGTCGCCGCTCGCGCTCGTCGATCCCCCGCGCACGGTATCGCACGCGTGTCCGACGATCGTCGTCGTCGGCGTCAGGCGTCGGCGCGACGGGTCGACCGCGAGCGCGGAGGAGGTTGAAAGGACCGGTTTGCCCGGTTTCGACGGTTTCGACGGCGACGCCTTCATCGCGCGAGTCACAACCTCGCCGCCGATGAACGACGCGAGCGCGGCGACGGACGGGTGATCGAACAGCGCGGTCGCGGGGATCTCCACGCCGACGTCCTTCCTCAGCGCGGCGCGGAGCTCCGTGACGCCGAGGGAGTCCAACCCCGCGGCCATGAGCGGTTCGTTTTCATCCACGGCGGCGCCGAGGACGGCGGCGACGGCGGCGGCGACGGCGGCGCCCACATCGGCGACGCGCGTCGCCTTCGCGTCCTCACAGCTGGATATGTAATCATCACCAACAATCCCAGATTCCTCTCCTCGAGCAGACGACGACACGTGTCGTATCACTCCGGTATACTCCGAAAAGAGGTGCTCCTTCGCGAGCGACGGGTGCGCGCCGAAAAACGTCGCCCACTCGAACGGAGTCACCGCCGTCGTCGCCGGCGGCGCGTCGTCGCCTCCTTCCCCGAGGATGCTCCACAACGCGGCGACGCCCACCTCCGGCTCCAGCGCGCCGACGCCCAACCGCTCTAGCCTCGCGAGCGTCGAAGACGACGCCGCCGCGTAACGGCTGGTGTTTGAGCGTTTCGCCGTCGCGGCCATCCCGGCGTCGCGTGTATTCCACGCGCCGAACTGCGCGCTTCGAACGGCGCGGCCTTCCTCGCGCGCGGCGGCGGCGGCGGCGTCGAGCGCCGCGTTCGCCGCCGCGTAGTTCGCCTGCCCGGGCGACCCGAGCAGCGCGCTGACGGACGAGAACAGCACGTCCGCGGTCAAGGGGTGCATCGTCGAAAGGAAAACCGACCCGATTGAAGCCTTCGACGCGAAGATCGATCGGACGGTCCCCGCGGTTTGCCTCGGGACGAGCGCGTCGCGAAGCGCGCCGTTGGCGCGCAGTACGATACCCGGAACCGGCCGCGCAACGCCGGAACCTGAACCGTTACATCGATCGTTGTTAAGGCCGAACCGCGCGTCCACGGACTCGCGAGACCCGCCGTCGAAGCTCTGCGCGGTGAACACGCATCGCCACCCGCCGCGCCGTCGCGACCGCGCGTTTGCGAGGTGTCCCGGTTCATCGTCAGAGGAGGGTCGCCCGGCGCGGGAGTACAGCTCGACGACGCGGACGCCGCCGCCGCCGCCGCCTTGCAAGAGCGACGTCGTCACCGCCGACGCGAGCGCGCCGTGCCCGCCGACGATCGCGATCGACGAGACGCGCGGCGGCGCCGCCGCGCGGGTCGGTCGCGGCCGCGGCAGAAGCTTCGGACGCGCGACGGCGCCGAGTGATGAGACGGAAAACGCTCCCTCGACGCCCGTTTCATCGGTCGCGCGATCCGTCAAACCTCTCTCGCGAGTGCTCGAACTCGAACTCGAACTCGGACTCGTCGTCGCGATCGTGATCGACCCGCCGAGCGCGCGAGAGGACGACACGGACGACCCGGACTCTTTGCGCGACTCCGCCTCCGCGGCGCGGACGATCCCAGAGAGACACCACTCCGACGGCGCGACGACGACGCGAACGTCGCCGCCGCCGTCGTCGTCGGGCGGCGAGCGCGCGTGCAACGCGGTCAACGCGCTCGCGGCGCATCTCACGCGGCCAACGCGCGCGGCGCGCGCGGCGCCGCCGCCGCCGCCGAAACCGGAACCGAAACCGCAGCGCGGTCGACGCGCGCGGCGCTCCGGGGTCGCTTGCCACGTCACTTCGTACGTCGGAAGCGGCGTTCGCGGCGGGGGCTCTTCTTCCCGCGAACCGCCGCCGACGGACGCGTGCGGAGAGGTGCGCCCGACCCGGGCGTAGTTGTACACCCCGCCGCAGAGTTCGGCGACGACGCCGCCGTCGCCGCGTCGACGAGAGAGGATGAAGACGCTCGCGACGACCGCGCCCGCGGATGAAGACGAAACGCCCGTCGTCGTCGTCGTCATCGGCGCCTCCTCCGCCGACGACTCGAACGCGTCCGCGGACGACGTCACGACGCATCCGCTCGCCGCGGCGAGCTCGAGCCGCCCCGCGTTCGATGACCCGCCGAGGAGGTGGTGGTCGAGCGCGAGCGCGGCCGCGTCGAGCGCGGCGGCAAGCGCGGTCGCGTCCGCGACCGCGCGCGCGGCGTCGTTTCGCCGACGTGAGGGGCGTTCTATACGAAGCGATGATATCGGGGTGGAGTTGAAAGGCGTCAGTTGGCGTTGAAAGGCGTCAAGGACGGGGATTGAAAGCGGGGGGTGGGCGGAGAGAGACCCCGGGAAAAGTCCTTAAGGATCGGCGTTCACCACGCGAGCGCGGTCGTATGGGGAACATTGTATAGAACGCACCTGAAACCGCCGCTTCCGCGTCGGAGACGCCGAAGTCGTCGCCGGATCGAGTTCGAACTACGACGATCGTCGCGACGCGCGCGCGCACGCGGACGCTGGCGGACGAGCCGCCCACGAGAGCCGTCATCTCGATGGCGCCTCGCGCGGCGTCGACGTCGACAGCGCGCGCCGCGGTCGCGTCGCCGGCGCCCCACCCCGCGTTCGATCGGACGACGGCGTCTCGAATCCCCGAAGAGGCTGCCGTTCCGCGCTCATCAAGCGCGGCGCGGACCGCGGCGACGACGACGTGCAACGCGTGCGCCGGCGCGCGACGCTCGAGCGACTCCGCCTCCTCCTGAAACACCAACCGCAGCCGCGTCGGCGTCGGGAGAGCTCGAACGGGCGCGACGCCGCGCGTCGCCGCGATCGCCGGCCACGCGCGCGTCGCCTCCGCGGCGGCCCAGCGCGCATCGACCGACCGACTGACCGCGTCGGCGCCGCGACGCGCCATCGCCACGTGCGCGTTCGTGCCCTGAAACGCAAACGCGCTGACGCCGCCGCGCGTCGACGCGGCGCGCGCGTCGACGGCGGCGGAATTACCGCGCGGCGCGACGACCCCCCCGCCGCGTCCGAACGCTTTCAGCGACGCGTCCGACGCGTGCGGGTTCATCGCGCGGAGGTGGCACTGCCCGTGCGTCGCGAGCTCCGCGAGCTGCGAGCGCAGCGTCGCGAGGCCGAGGACGCCGGCCGCGGGCTCGGCGTGCCCGCGCCATGATTTCACAGCCTCGAGAACGAGGACGACGGCAGTCGCGGTCGAGGCGTCGTCAGTCGGGGAGGACGACGTGCGGCGGCGGAGACGGAGATGAAGAAAGAAGAACGCGTCGACGGCGGCGTTGACCTCGATCGGGTCGCCGAGCGGCGTCCCCGTGCCGTGCATTTGCAGCAGGCGCGTTCCCCCGACGCGTTCCTCCGTCACGGCGCCGGAACCGGAACCGGAACCGGAACCGAAACCGAAAGCGGCTTCTCGAACGACCGCGCGCTGGGACGGACCGTTCGGCGCGGTCAAAGAGCTGCTCCGTCCGTCTTGGTTCACCGCCGACCCCGCGAACGCGACGACGGCGTCGCCCTTTATAGTATCTTCGTCTTCTTCTCTCTCGTTCGCGTCGCCGCACGCGATGAGGACGCACGCGCACGCTTCCCCGCGCCCGTACCCGTCCGCGCTCGCGTCCAATGTCTTAGGGCCATAGAAAAAAGAGTTCACCGGTCAGTTGAAAGGGGACGCGTTCAAATGTTGAAACCGGGCGATGGGTGAAAAACTTTTGTATAGAGCGCACCATACACCGCCCGAAATGTGAGAGCATTCCCGCGCCGCCGAGCGTGAGGTGCATGTCCGGGGTGAGCATCAGACTCGCCCCCGCGGCGAACGCGTGCGCTGTCCTTGGGGCCCGATCGACGCGTCCGAGTCCGTCGAACGAGCGGCGCACCGCGTCCAACGCGAACGACGCGGCGACGAGAGAGGATGAGCACGCGGTGTCGATCGCCGCGGACGCGCCCGTGAACCCGAGCGAGAACATCACGCGCCCGCACGTCACGCTGGCTTCGTTCCCGGTGCCGGTGAACGTGCCGATCTGCGGGCGATTCGATTCCATCACCGGTCAACTGAAAGGGGGGGGATGCAATCCGTTGTTGAAACTACAGGGTGGGACAGGGTGGGTGAAAAACGTTTGGATATCTAGAACGCACCTGAACGCCGCACGATTTGAGCAGTAACGCGTAATCCTTTCCGGCGACGCCGGTGAACACCGCGACGTCGTTCGTTCGCTGCTTCGCTGTCGTCGTCGCCGCCGCCGTCCACGCGGCGGATACGTCCGCGACTAAGACGCGCTGCCGCGGGTCTAAGTGCATCGCTTCGGCGTGGACGCGCACGCCGAGGAGGTCGTGATCGAACGCCGTCAACGACGACGTGGAAATAAACCCGCCAAACCGGGAACCCGGCGGCGGCGGCGCGTCGTCCCCGGCGGCGGCGCCGCGCGCGTCCACGTCCCATCGATCGCGCGGGATGGGCGCGACGGCGTCGCGCGACGAGGAGGCGCGTTCGCCGCCGGTGCACGCGTCTGCGACCGCGACCGCGCGCGGGGCGGCGCCTCCGTCGGACCCGACGACGCGGACGGGCGCGACGCTCGCTTCGTCGCCGCCGTCGCCGTCGCCGCCGCCGAAGCGTCGATGAAGGTGCGTCGCGACGGCCGCGATCGTCGGGTAATCGAAGAGCAACGTCGCGGGCAGGTCCACGCCGCCGAGTACTTTCGCCGCGATCGCGCCGCGAAGCTCGACCGCGCCGAGGGAGTCCAACCCGCTCGCCATGAGCGGCGCGTCGCGGTCGAGGGCGGCGCCTTCGCCGTCGCCGTCGCCGATGACTTTTTTCGTCTCCGCGGCGATCATCGCCTCGAGCCCGGCGACGTCCGCGTAACGACTCACATTCGAGCGTTTCGTGGTGACGACGACGGCGTCGACGATGGAACAGTCCTCTTCACTGTCGTCGTCGTCGCTCGCGAACTCGCGCAAGACGCCCGCGCGGACCTCCTCAGACGCGGCCCGCGTCGCGACGGGCCAATCGAACGCCGCGACGACGACCGACGCCGCCGACGCCGCCGCCCACCCTCCGTCGACGACGTCCTCGATCGCGCCCACCCCCACCGCGGTCTCGAGCAGCGATAGCCCGACGCGTTCGAGACGCGCGGTGGTGCGCGCGTCCGCGGCCGCCATCCCGCCGCCCCCGCCCCCGCCGCCGCCGCCGCCGCCGATCGGGCCGAACGCCGTCGCCGTCGCGGCGGCGCCCGCGCGCCTCGCCATCGCCGCCGCCGCGTCGAGCGCGGCGTTCGCCGCGGAGTAGTTCGACTGCCCCGCGGACCCGAGCAGCGACGCGACCGAGGACAGAAGGATGTCGCCCGCGCCGGCGCGCGCGGTGCCACAGAGCGTCGACGCGAGAAACGCTCCAGTGGCGACCGTTTTCGGCGCGAAGACGCCTCGCGCGGCGCCGGCGGCTTGCGACGCCGCGAGCCCGTCGCGGAGGACCCCGCCGGCGTGAATCGTGACGAGCCCCGGCGGCGCGAGCGCGATACTCGCGTCGACGTCTTCTGCGGTCGCGCCGTCGCATTTGATCGCGGTCACGAGCGTTGCGGTTGGGAAGGCGGTGTCAGTACCGGAGGAACCGGGACCGGACCCGGGGACGGCGCGCGAGGCTACGCGGCCGACGCGGCCGGCGAGCGTCATCCTGACCGTCGTCGTCGTATTTTTCGCGGCGGCGGCGAAGCGTTCCGCGGCGGCGGTGCCGACCGCGCCCAACCCTCCGACGATTCGAAAGGCGTCGGTCGTCGACGTCGGCGGCGGCGGTGCATCATACGATCCGCCGTGAGATTGTACTGTATCAAGCAATAGCATAACTGACGCGACGGATGCGTTTCGCCGCGGTCCGAAGAGCGCGGCGAGGAAGGCCCGCTGAGGGTCGTTCCATACAAGTGAACGTCGGGGTGGAGTTGAAAGGCGTCAGTTGAAGTTGAAAGACGCCGAGGGCGGGTATTGAAAGCGAGGGGTGGGCGGAGAGATGAGACGGGCAAAGTCCTTAAGGATCGGCGTTCACCACGCGAACGCGGTCGTATGGGGACCAGTGTATAGAACGCACTTGAGGCGCCGGCGTCGGCGGTCGTCGTCCAACGCGCGGGAACGACGGCAGAAGCACGTTCGCGTTCGCCGCGACGACCCTCTTCTCGCGGCGGCGGTCGGTGGTTTCGCGGATCGCGTCGTCGTCGTCGTCGTTCTCATCATCTTCATTCTCCGCGAAGAGATGAGGGGGCGACTCCAGAGCGACGGAGAGGGCGACGCCCCGAACGCACGCCCCGATCGCGGCGCCGCGAGCAGAAAATTTCAACCCCGAGCCGTCCGACGGACCCCCTGCGGTCGCGACCCATCGCGCCGGCGCGTGCGACGCCGCGACCGCCGCGGCGACGGCGCGCACGCTCGCGTTCCCCGCGGGCAGCATCGCGAGCACCGGCCCCCGCCGACGTGACGCTGCCAACGAACGCACGCGAACGGTCTCGCGCTCGGCGTCGGCGTCGGCGTCGCGAACGACCAAGGCGGCGCGAGCGTGAAGTTCGTATCGAACGCCGCGCGTCGCGGCGCCGCCGAGCCGCCCGCGACTTCGTGACGTCATCCCCGCGGGCGTTACAGAGGATGCGATCGAGGGTAACGGTCGAGACACGAGCTCCACGAGTCGCGCCGTGGCGCTGGAACGCCCGCCGCCGCCGCCGCCGCCGCCGTCCCACTCGCAGCCGTGGTCCGTCGCGGCGCCGTCGCCGTCGCCGTCGCCGTCGTCGCCGCCGCCGCCGCAGAAGTACACCCAGCCGGCGTCCCCGTCTCCGTTCCGACCGCCGCCGCCCGGGCTCGCGTACGCACCGACGCTCGCGGGCACTCGGAGACGACGCGAGTTATATGATGACGTCGGAAGAATAGGCGCGGAGAGCTGCATGGCGCCGTCGACGACGACCGCCGTGGACGCGACAACGCCGCACGACCGGGGGACGCGAAATTTCGAAACGCGGGACGCGCCGCCGCCGCCGCCGCCGCCGCCGCCGCCGACGGATGTTTCTTCTCCCCGTATCGCGTGTAACGGTCGGAAGCGAGGGCCGTACTGCAGCCCTACCTCGCGGATGGACGCGTACGCGGCGGCGGCGTCGATCGGGACGGCGTGGCTCGCGCGCCGCGCGTCGAGGCTGATCGCGGTCGGTCGGTAATTCCCGCCGCCGCCGCGCGCAGAAATCGCGGCGCGAGCGGCGGTGGACGACGCGTGCGTCGTCTCGCGTCCTTCCCGGCTCGACCGAAACGTCACGAGACCGCTCGCGAGCCTCACGGTGACGTGGAGTCGACGAACGTTACATCCGCGGAGGAGCAACGGCGCCGGTATCACCGCGCGAAGAAGAAGAAGAAGAAGAGGAACCGTCGACCCCGAGGCGGCGGCGGCGGCTTCCTGAGGGCCATTCCATACGAGCGAACGTCGGGGTGGAGTTCAAAGGCGTCAGAAGCGGAGTTGAAAGGCGTCGAGGGCGGGGATTGAAAGTGAGGTACCCTGGGCGGAGAGAGACGCCGGGGAAAGTCCTTAAGGATCGGCGTTCACCACGCCGACGGGGTCGTATGGGGACCAGTGTGACTCGAACGCACCTGAGACGCGTGCAACATCCCCGCGCCCGGGAACAACGCTTCACCGGCGACGACGTGGTCCTCGAACGCGTTCCCACGCGGTTCGCGGGTCAACGCGCTCGCGTCGAACCTCGCGGCGTCGTTCACTTCGTCGGACATCGCGACCGACGAGAGCGAGAGCGGCGTCGGCGGCGCGATCCACGCGCGACGGCGGTGCGCCGTCGTTGATATCGCTTCGTCGCGCCAAAAGCCCGCCGCGCGATCGCGATCGTTTCGTCTGCGCGTCGTCCCGACGACGACGCGGACGTGCGCGTTCGTGCCCTGGAACGCGAACGCGCTCACGCCGCCGCGGACGACTCCATCGCAGCTGGCGTCGGAGCGCATCGGCAGCGGCGCGGTCGCCCGAGGGGCCGCGACGACGATCCCGCCGCCGCCGCCGCCGCCGCGCACGCACGCGACGACGTGAGGGTTCATCACTCGGAGCGTCCCTCCGAACCCGGCGGTCTTTCCTTCGCTCGCGTTCGCGCACAGGACGACGAGCCCGAGCGCGCCCGCGGCGGGCTCCGCGTGCCCGGTCCACGCCTTGCTGGACTCGAGACGCAGCGGCGGCGGCGGCGACGACGCGGTCACTGGTTCCCGTACGACCGCGTCGGCGCGGTGAACGCCGATCCTTAAGGACTTTTCCCGGCGCGTCTCTCCGCCCATCACCCCTCGCTGGGCGAAGACGGCGACGGCGGCGCCGATTTCGATCGGGTCGCCGAGGGGCGTCCCCGTGCCGTGCATGTGCAGGACGCGCGCGTGGTGATGTATGAGCACGTAGTCGTCGTCCGTCATCGCCGCGCGGATGACCGCTTGTTGGGACGGGCCGTTCGGCGCCGTGAGAGAGCTGCTTCGGCCGTCTTGATTGACCCCGGCGCCGCCGACGACGACGACGGCGTCGCCGGGTCCATCGAACGACGCGTTCGCGCTCGCACTCGCGCTCGTGCCCTTCAGCGATACCGCGCGGCACTCCTCCGCGCGGACGTACCCGTCCGCGCTCGCGTCGAGCGTCTTACACCGCCCCGTGGGCGACAGCATCCCGGCCGCGCGGAAGGTTTCGGTCACGCGCGGGGTCAACGTCACGTTGACGCCGAGGACGACCGCGCCGCACACCGGCAGCGCGGCGACGGCGACGTCATCGAACGCGATCTTCGCCGCGACGAGCGACGACGAGCACGCGGTGTCGATTGCGATCGACGGACCGGTCAGCGCGAACGTGAACGACGCGCGGCCGGGGACGACGCTGCCGAAGCTCGCGGCGGCGGCGAGCGCGGAGGGCGACCACTGACCGTGTACGCCTACTTGCTTCGAGATGTCGTCGTAATCTCTGCTCGCGACGCCGACGTACACGCCCGTGTCGGTGCCATGAAACGCACGTTTTCCACCCGTTTCGTCGTCGTCCGATACGAGGAGGAGCGCGAAGGTGGAGATGGCATCGAGCGCGAGACGCTGTTGAACGTCGACGACGGACGCTTCCGTCAGACTGAGCGCGCACGCGTCGTTGTCGAACGTCTCGGGCGACGCGAGAAACGAACCGAACGCGGCGGGGAGGACGCCGCGGACGCGCGCGGTCTCGACGTCCCACCGATGCGGCGGTATCGTGCGAACGCGCTCGGCGTCGTGGGGACCCGCGCCTCCGGCGGACGAGAACGCGACGACCGCGGCGGCGGCGGCGGCGGCGGCCTCTCTCGCGTTTTCGGGGACGACCGCTCGCGCGGGCGCCGCCGGCGCCGGCGGCGGCGCCAATACGCCCCACACGCGCGTCGCGAGCGCCTCCGCGGTCGGGTAATCGAACAGCGCCGTCGCGGGGAGCGTCACGTTGAACGTTTTGGACACCTCCGCGCGCGCGTCGACGGCGGTGAGCGAGTCCAGCCCCGCGTCCATGAGCGGTTCATCCGCGGAGACGTCCCTGCCAGCGAGCGACGCGACGACGGAACGAACGGCGTCGAGAACGTCCCGGAGGGGGATTCGAACCGCCGCGGCGTTGGTGTTAACATCGTGCCGGTTCATATCTACACGCGGCGCATCCGTAGTAGTCACCAAAAGAGTTCTTCTCTGATCGATCGCACGCGTATTCGCACCGACGTCGTCGTCGTCGAGGATGTCCTCCAAGAACCGCGCGACGTCGGCGCCAGGTCTTCGCGACGCGACGACGGCCCAATCCGTCCTCGACGCGCACGTCACCGCGGCGAAAGTAACGCCATCCCGGCGTCCGTTTTCTAACCCACACATCACGCGCTCGCACGCGTGAACGCCTTCGTGACGGGCCAAGAGTCCGAACCCCGATCGCGCGAGCGACGCGCGGACGGCGGCGGCGTCGACCATGCCGCCGCCGCCGGCGTCGAACGGGCCCCACTGCGTCGACGCCGCGGGTAGCCCTTCGCGCGTCATCGTCGCGCTCGCGGAGTCCAAGGACGCGTTCGCGGCGCTGTACGGAATCTGCCCCGCGCTGCCCACGCAGCTCGCGATGGAGGAGAAGAACACGAGCGCGCGCGCGGGGTTCTGCGTGAGGAAGAAACGGCCGCCGTCGTGGAGTTTTTTTGACGCGACGACAGCTCGCGCGGCGCCCGCGGACGCGTTCGTCGCCGCCGCGTCTCGGAGCACCCCGCCCGCGTGGAGGAGAACCCCGAGCGGAGGATCGCAAAATGCGGACCGCCATCCAATCGCGTCGTGCCACGCGGACGTATCCGCGCGCGTGGACGCGTCCGCGGCGACGACACGTGTCACGCCGGCGCCGCGTGTCGCCGCGACGGCGACGTCGCGTCTCCCGACCCGGGAGAGCAAGGTGACCCTCGAGCAGCCCCAGGCGTCGGTCGCCGCGGCGGCGAAGACGACGCCGAGAGCGCCAGTCCCTCCGGTGACGACGCACGACGATGACGACGACGACGCCGCGGCGTCGAAGGTCGAGGGCGGCGCCGACGACTTCTGATGGGTTCGTACGTGTACGGGTAAACAGTCCGACGCGGGAGCGAGAAGCCGCCGCGCGAGCGTTCGATGCGTTGTAGTTCGTCGTACGGAGAACCAGTCGGAGGCTGGCGCGCGAACCGCGACGCGCGCGCGCCCGTCCAAAGACGAGGCGCGCACGCGCACGCGCGAGCCCAGTTCCGCGTCCATCGCGCGCGCGCCGCCGTCGACGCCAAGCCGCTCGCCGCCGGCGACGGTCACGCCGGAGAGCGACTCGCCGTCGCGGCTCGTCGCGGCGGCGGCGGCGGCGGCTGCGGCGTACACGCACGCGCACGACCGCGCGATCGCGCCGAACGGCGACCTCGACGCGGCGGCGGGACTGTTAGCAATCTCCTCCCGGTTTGAACGACCGCGGTGGCGGCTCGGCGTCGCTTGAGACGCGGGGATCAACACGGTGAGCTCGGGGGCGTCGATCGCGTTCGCGGCGACGACGGCGGTTTCATCAGAATCAAAAGAACGCGCCGCCCGCCGCCGCATCGGTTTCGCGCGCACTCCCCGGACGACGACGCCGTTCGTCGCGACCCCGTGCTGGCTCGTGTACCCGCGCGAGCCGTGATCTATCACCGCGCTCGAGGCGAAGGACGACGACGACGCGTGTTGTACGGGTAAACAGTCAGACGACGCGGCCGTCGCGAGAAACGCGTCGACGGCGGTCGGGACGTTTAGCCCCCGCGGCGGCGACGTCCCGCCGCGCGGCGTCCACGCGGCGGATACGGATTGGAACGCGTTATCTAGCTCAGCGGGCGACACCGCCGAGGTGTAATCGTCGTCGTTGTCGTCGGACGACGCGCGCGCGAGCGACGCGAGGAGAGTCGTCGCCTCCTCGAGGAACGACGCGCGGCGCCCGAAGACGGTTCGCGCCGGTGGGCCTGGACCCGCCGCCGCCGTCGTCGTCGTCGCCGTCGTCGTCGTCGCCGTCGTCGGGAAAGCCGCGACCGCGGTCGTCGACGCCTTCACGCGCGTTCCCGTTCCCGTTCCCGTTCCCGCGTCGCACTCGACCGCGCCCGTCGTTCGATCGACGCGCACGCGCACGTGAGCGTCGTCGGGAGCGCGGAGGTCCAAGGGAGAAGCGATGACGACGCGCGTCGCCGCCGCCGCCGCCGCCGTCGACTCGACCGACGAAATAGAAAACGCGACGGCCGCGCGTATCAACTCCAAGAACCCGGCGCAGGGCATCAAGCTCCGTCCGTTCACGGCGTGATCGCGCAGGCTCGACGCGCGCGGCGCGTTCGCGATCGAGCCCACGTGAAAGCGCGCGAAGCCACCGCCGCCGTCGGCGGACGCTCGCACGATGAGCGGGTGCGGCGCGGGCGCGAGCCAGAAACGGCGTTCCGCGCGCGTCGTCGCGACGCGCGACCACATTCGTAACGCTCCGTCAACATCCGTTATACCTTCAAGATTATTCTTCGCCACGAGCGCGTGCGCATTCGTGCCCTGAAACGCGAACGCGCTCGCGCCCGCGAGCGCGTCGCGGCCGAGGAACGACGCCGACGCGGCGCGTTGCCGCGTCGCCGCCGCGGATCGCTCGCGGCGTTTCTTCGCAGCCTCGAGGACGCCGGCGACGTGGGGGTTCACCCATCGCAGGTGCGGGTTCACGTCGTTCGACGCGCCGATCAAACTGGTCGTGATCGCGGCGAGGAGCCCGATCAACCCCGCGGGAGATTCCGCGTGCGCGACGGACGCTTTCGTCGCCCCGAGAAGCAAGTCGTCGGCGGCGGCGACGACGCGGTCGGGGTCGTCGTCGTCGGCGGCGACGGCGACGGCGGCTCCGATTTCGATCGGGTCGCCGAGGGGCGTTCCGGTGCCGTGCGTCTGCAGCGTCGCGAGTCGCCGCCGCCGCGGCGCGGTGCCGGTCGCGCTCTCCGCGGCGTCGGCCTCGCGCCTAGCCGCGCGCATGACCGCGCGCTGCGACGGGCCGTTCGGCGCCGTGAGGGAACCGCTCCTCCCGTCTTGGTTCACCCCCGAGCCGACGACGACGACGACGACGACGACGGCGGCGGCGGCGGCGGCGGGGTGCGACGATTCGTTTCCTCCCCCGGGGTGTGACGATTCGCATCCTCCTCCACAGTCGAGCGCGAGCACGACGCAGGCTTCGCCGCGGACGTACCCGTCCGCGCTCGCGTCCAAGGATTTGCACCGCCCGTCCGGGGCGAGCATGCCCGCGGCGTGGAACATCGCGGTCGTGGAGCGGTGCAGCAAAAAGTTCACTCCGGCGACGACTTGTAGTTGTCGTCGCCGCGCGTCGCCGCGGTCGTCCTCGCGACGATCGATCGCCGCGCGCGCGGCGTGCGTCGCGACGAGTCCGGACGAGCACGCGGTGTCGATCGCGATCGCAGGGCCTCGCGTGTTTAAAGTAAACGCACATCGACCCGCGGTGACGGAAAGAAACGCGCTTCCGGTCGCCGCCGTCGCCGACGGCGTCGCGTCCGCGTCCGACGCGAGCTTGCCGTAATCCGTCGTCGCCGCGCCGACGTACACGCCGACCAGGGGTTCTTCGGTAGACCGTTGTGGGGTTTCTAATTTCGCGTCCGAGAGCGCGCGCGAGGTCCACGTCAACAGCCGGCGCTGCTGCGGATCCATCGCGTGCGCTTCCGAGGGGTTGACGCCAAACGCATCCGCGTCGAATCGCGCGACGCGCGAGACGAAGCCGCCGAATCGAGGCGCGACCGATCCAGACGCGGCCTCGCCGCCGCCGTTCCAGTCGTCCATCTCCAGGTCCCACCGCGACAGCGGGAGGACGCGCACCGCGTCCGAAGGCGGCGCGGAGGCGCTCGCGTAGGCGCTCGCGGAGGGCCGTTCTATACGAGCGAATGTCGGGGTGGAGTTGAAAGACGTCAGTCAGAGTTGAAAGGCGTCGAGGGCGGGGATTGAAAGCGTGGGATGGGCGGAGAGATGCGACGGGCAAAGTCCTTAAGGATCGGCGTTCACCACGCCGACGCGGTCGTATGGGGACCAGTGTATAGAACGCACCTGAGACGTCCCCGGCGGCGGTTTCGCCGCCGACGGCGACGACGACCGAAGCGCCGCCGCTCCCGCGAAGAAATCTTCGATTCGACGACGCGGCGCCCCCGTTTGACGACTCGCGACCGACGTCTTCGTTCGACGCGATCGCGACCACCGCGCGCGTGACCGGCAACGCGGCGACGATGAACGCCACGAGCGCGCGCGGCGTCGGGTAATCGAACACGAGCGTCGACGGAAGCGCGTCGCCGCCGCCGCCGGGGAGCCCGCGGATCCCGTCCCCGAGCGCGGCGGCGAGCTCCGCGGTGGACAGCGAGTCGATCCCGGCGTCCACGAGAGGCGCGTCATCGTCGTCGAGAGGCTTCCCGAGGACCGCGCGTATGGCGTCGTGGACGATCGCGCGGGCGGTGACGCGCGGGTCGTCGGTCGTGGGAGTCCCTCCTGTAACGGTCGACGTCTTCTGTGCGTTTACCGACGCCGCGTCGGAGACCGCGGACCGAACCGGCGGCGGCGGCGCCGCGTCGCCGCCGACTTCGGAGAGAAACGACGACGCGGACGCGCGCGCGTGACGCGCTTTGTACCGCTCCCAGTCGAACGGACACGCCGCGATCGTCGTCGAAGCTGCTGACGTGTTCCAATCATCATCAGATACGCCCACGTCATCCACTCGAAGCGCCTCGGCGATCGCGCGGAGACCGTCCCGCCGCGTCAACAGCCCGAGTCCCGCGCGTCGCGCGCGCTCGGAGAGATTGCTATCCGCCGCCATGCCGCTCTCCGCCCACGCGCCAAACTGCACGGACTTCGACGCGACGCCCGCGTTCGCGTGCGCGAGCGCCTTGGCGTCCAGCATCGCGTTCGCGGCGGCGTATCCGAACTGCCCGGCGTTGCCCACGAGCGCGGTGACGCTCGAGAAGGCGACGGTGGACGAGATGGGGACCTGAGGGCCGTTCCATACAAAAATAGTTCATCGATCAGTTGAAAAGAGATGCGATCAAGTGAGTGTTGAAACCGAGCTAAGTTGTTATGGGTGAAAAACTTTTGTATAAAACGCACCTGAAGCGCGCGGTCGAAGAGTATCCTCGCCGCGACCGTTTTCGGCGCGCACACGACGCGCACCTTCCCGGACGTCTGGTTCGCCACGGCGGCGTCCTGAAGCACGCCGCTGATGTTGAAAACGGTCAACCCGCGGGCGTTAGTATATCCCCCTCCTATTTCGTGAAGAATGTCGAGCGCGGCGCGGGCTTCCTCGGACGCTGACGCGTCCGATCGAACGGCGACGAAGAGCGCGCGCGTCGTCGCCAAAGCGCCGGGTTTTGACCCCGGAAGCGGCGTCGACGCCTGGCGACCGCTTCGACCGGTCATCACCGCGACGTCGCCGCCCTCGCGAAGGAACCAGCGCGTCACGACGACGCCGAGCGCGCCGAGGCCGCCCGCGGCGAACGCGGCGCCGCCGACGGCGGGTCCCGGAGGGCGACGAAAAGCCGCCGCGACCGCCGAAAATCCGCCGCGACCGCCGCCGCCGCCGTCGCGGAGCACCGCGCGTCCGATCACGCGCTCGAGGAGGGTGACAGCGGACGACGACGACGCTTCTCCCGCGGACGCCGGGACCCGCGGGAGCAGCCGCGCGACGTGCGCCGCGCCGGCGCCGCGCGTCGTGCGCGTCAACGCGTCTGCAATTCGATCGCTCTCGCGCCTCCGCGCTGTCCAAGCCTTCGCCGCCGCCTTCGCCTTCGCCGCCGCCGGCGGCGCCGCGTCGACGGCGTCCACCGTGCCCATAACCTCTAACCCGTACGCCCGCGCGGCGCCCCAGACGCCCGCGCTGTCGCTCGCGTCGCTCGCGGAGGATGGCGCGACGTTCGCGGTCGGCCGGTGCGCGCCGATCGTGCGGAGCAGTGCGGAGGAGGACGGCGCGCGCGAAGACGCGAGGAATGCCGCGAGCGCGGTCGACGCCGTTCGCTCCGCCGTAACCGCCGCGCGTCGCGGTCGCGGTCGCGTCGCCGAGACGATGCGTTTCGAAACCGTTTCGGGACCCGCGGCGGCGAGACAAGACGGCGTCGCGCGCCAGCGCGTCTCGTACAAAACCGTTTCGACCGTTTCGACCGCGAACCGTCGTGACGGTTCGAGTCCCGGAGTCGCGGGATCGACGGCGCGCGGCCGAGTCAGGCGAAGTCCGCCGAGCGTCGCGCGGCCGCCGACGACGTGGTCGTTGATCGCCTCTCTCGCGGTCGCGTCGCCCTCTCTCGCGACGCACGACGCGAACCGTCGTCGCGAATGATGACGCGAATCGTCGTCGTCGCGAATGCAAAACGCTCCAACCGCCGAGGGGATGCGCGCGGCGCGAGTCCCCGTCGAGACGCTGCCCTCGGCGAGGTGAATCCCCGCGTCTAGCATCGCGGGATCGACGCCGAAGCTTCCCGCCTGCGACGCGTGCGCGCACGTCAGCGACGCGAACGCGCGCGGTCGAGAAGATGGGGCCGGCGTCGACGGCGAGAAGAGTACAACTAAAGCGTCGGCGGCGTCCGCGCGCGATGGACGCCGCCGCGGCGCGATGCAGAGGAGGCCGCCGTCGGCGTGAAGGCTGACGCGTCTTCGAAGTCGCGCGTCGGCGTCGTTTTCGAAGGACCGGGACCGGGCCGACGACTCCACCCGCACGCGATCGTCTCTCACGGTGACGCGCATCGTCGTCGTCGCCGCGGCGTCGTCGCGCGCCGGCAGCACGAGCGGCGACGGCACCGCGACGAAGCGAACGCCCGGGGTGCCGCCGCGCGCGTCCGCCGCGTCGGACGCGGTCGGTCGGTTCGTATACGACCGGTCCGCGGCGGCGACGGCGGTTTCGAGAAACGCCGCCGCGGGACACAACGGCTTGCCGTGCACGACGTGATCCCATAACGTAACGGTCGACGTACGAGCGTTACACCCTCCGAGGATAACATCGAATACAGCAGCGACGCAGACGACGTCAGAGAGTATCACAGCGGCGGCGTCGACCCACGCGTGCGGCGACGGCATCGACCAGTGCTTCCCTCGGTCGAGGAACGCGGTCGCGGCGCCGCCGCCGATCACTCGAGCGCCGCGCATGACCTCGAGCAGCGCGTGCGCGTTCGTCCCTTGAAACGCGAACGCGCTCACGGACGCGAGCGTTCGCCGCCGCCTTTCGACTTCCGCGCTGGCCGCCATGGGAAGCCGCGCGGCGTGCCGACCCCGCGATCGATGCTCGAGCGCGGCGCGGACGTGCGGGTTCGGCCATCGCAAATGCGTCAACGGCGGCGCTCTTGAAAGTCGGGGTGGAGTTGAAAGGCGTCAGATGGAGTTGAAAGGCAACGCGGGCGGGGATTGAAAGCGAGGGGTGGGCGGGGAGATGCGCCGGGAAAAGTCCTTAAGGATCGGCGTTCACCACGCTAACGGGGTCGTATGGGGACCAGTGTGATATAGAACGCACCTGGTCTTCAAGAGCGTCGCGCGAAGGGCGAGGACGCCGACGACCCCGGCCGCGGGCTCCGCGTGCCCGACCGACGCTTTCGCCGCGGCGTACGTCACGATCGACGCGGACGCGGACGCGGTCGACGGCGTCGATCCCGATGAAAGCCGCGGTTTGAAAGGGGTTTGAAAGGGCTTGAAAGGGGTTTGAAAGGGGTCGGAGGAGGACAACGCGGCGGCGGCGGCGCCGACTTCGATCGGATCCCCGAGCGCGCGGTCCCCGTGCCGTGCATCTCTAAAACGGTCACATCCGATGCGTTACCTTCCGCGGACGCGAGGGCGAGTCGAATCGCGGTCGTCTGCGCCGGGCCGTTCGGCGCCGTGAGCCCGCTGCTGCGTCCGTCCTGGTTCGCGGACGCGCCGGAGACGGCGAGGAAAGACGGCGCGCGCCCTCGACCACACTGGTCCCCATACGACCGCGTCGGCGTGGTGAACGCCGATCCTGAAGGACTTGGACTTTGCCCGACGACGTGAAGCACCCCGCACGCCTCCGCGCGGACGTACCCGTCCGCGGTCGAATCCAAAGTCTTGCAGCGGCCGTCTGGGGCGAGCATGCGCGCGGCGGCGCACGCGAGGGACCATGTCGCGTCGATCGTGAGATTCACGCCGCCGACGACGCATCCGCGCGATTTCGTCGTCGTCGTCGCCGCGCGTTCGAAGCCGCGACCGCACACGTACTCCCGCGCGTGACCGATCGCGACTAAGGATGACGAGCACGCGGTGTCGATGACGATGGCGGGTCCGCCGAACCCTAGCGTAAACGCCACGCGGCCGGCGGTTACGGACAGATGCGCGCCCGTCGCGTAGTACGGCCCCGGGGACGCGTCCGCGAGCGACACCCTCGGGTACTCGACTTGCGACAGACCGATCATCGTCGCCCAATCTTCGCGTCTCGGATACGAACCGTCGCGGATAACGCACGCCGTTTCGAATACCGATAAAGACACGCACGCGGTGAGCACGAGGCGCTGCTGCGGGTCCATCGCGGCCGCTTCCGGTGCGCCGACGGAGGCGATCTCGTGATCGAACGACGCGGGGGAACGCGCGAACCCGCCGAAACGGGGCGCCGGGTCTTTCGAACACGAACCGTCGTGACGGTTCAAGTCCCAGCGTGCCAGCGGCGCGAGCGAGACCGCGTCGAGGCCGCCGCGGGTAGTGCACGACGACGCGTCGACGAGGGCGTCGCCGCCGGGGGGAAGCACGCCGTCGACGGCGGTCACCGCCGCGGTGGCGGCGGACTCGGACTGAGGGCCATTCCATACAAAAAAAGTTCACCGGTCAGTTGAAAGGAGACGCGATCAAATGTTGAAACCGGGCGATGGGTGAAAATCGTTTGTATAGAACGCACCTCAGATGCGGACGCGCGCGACGACGTCATTTCCGCTCGCGCCGCCGCCGCCGCCCTCGCCGCGTCGTCGTCCTCTTCTTCGCCGACGACCGCCATCGCGCTGATCGCGAACGCGACGAGCGCGCCGATCGTGGGATGATCGAACGCGAGCGTGCTCGGCAGGTGCTCTCGCGCGCGGGGGGGTGCCAGGTCGCGCGGGCGATCGGCAAAAGTCCTTAAGGATCGGCGTTCACCACGCGAACGCGGTCGTATGGGAACCAGTGCGAGCGCGTCGTCGAGGAGGTCGCGCAGCCGCACCGCCGCGGAGGACGTCAGCCCGCGTTGCATCAACGGCGCGTCGTCTTCGGGGACGTCCGCGGCGCGCGGGAGCTCTAGAACCTCTCGCACCGCGTCGTGCACGGCCGTCGTCGCGAACGCGCGCACGGCGGCGGCGCTGTGAGAAGTCGCGTTTGCGCCGTGTTCTTCTTCTTCTTCGCTCGCCGTCGCCGCGGCTTCCATGTGCGCCGCGATTGCGTCGACGGTCGGGTAATCGAACACCAACGTCGCGGGAAGCGTCACGTTGAACGCGGTCTCTAACGCCGCGTGCACGGCGACCGCGCCGTTGGACGCGAGCCCGGCTTGCATCAGAGGTTGGTCGTTCGCGAGGTCGGGGACGTTCGCGGCGTCGACGACGGCGGCGCGGACGGCGGCGACGAAATCGACGGCGGTCGGTCGCGGCGGCGGCGGCGGCGGCGGCGGCGAGGGTGGACGCTCACACGGCGGCCCGAGTCGCCGCTCGTCTCGACGGCTCGCTCGCGAGACGCGGACGACGCCGCGCGGCGTCAGCATGGTGTCGGAGAAAGTTTCGGACATGATGTCGGAAAACGTGTCCGACAGTCCGTCGCCGACGCGCACGGCGACGTCGACCGCGCGCTCGGCGTCCTCCGACGTCGTCCACGCCAGCACGCTCGCGGCCGCGACCTGCGCTTCATCGCGAGCGTCGATCAGCGAAACCACGACGCGCACGTCCCTCGAAACCGATCCCGCCGCCGCCGCGGTCAGCATCGAAAGGAGCGATCGCGACGGCGACGGCGACCACAGGAAGAGCGTCCTAGTAGCGTCGGGATTGGACGCGAGTATTTCGTCGACGACTTCCGCGGCGAACGCGGGGTCCTCAGCCTCCGCGGAGTCGTCGTCCAGAATTAACGCCCACGACGACGCGCCGTCGTGCGCGCGATCGATGATCAGCGGCTCAGGTTCGAAAACCTCCGGCTCGATCGCGCGGGTAAACTGCCGCGTGAACGCGCGCCGCGTCGCTGATGACGCGTTCGTCGTCGTCCCGTCGACGCCGACGCTCGCGGGCGCGGAGGCCGTGCGCGTCACGAGCGTGCCCCCGATGCACTGCTCTCGGAGCTTCCGCTTCAAAATTTTACCGCTCGCGTTCGTGGGGAGCTCGTGGACGACCTTGACGCTCGCGGGGACTTTATACCCGCTGAGGGTGCGGCGGCAGTGCGCGAGAATGTCCCCTTTGGGATCCCTCGGACGCGCGTCATCGTTCACGTCGCCGTCGCCGTCGCCGTCGCCGCCGGGCTCCCGCGCCGCAGGTCGCAGCGTGACGACCGCGTTGACGATTTCACCCATGACCGGGTGCGGCGTGCCGAAGACCGCCGCCTGCGCGACGGACGGGTGCGCGTGCAGCGCGCTCTCGACCTCCGCGGTGTACACTGCGGTCGTCGTCGGAGAGACGCGGGTACGGTCAGCGTACGGTCAGCGGACGGGACGGAAAAAATGAAATGGAAAAAAAAGAATCGCGCCGTACCGTTTTCGCCGCCGCAGAGGATCATATCCTTCGCCCTGTCCACGAGCGTGATGTACCCGTCCTCGCGAACGACCGCGAGATCACCGGTGTTGAACCACCCGTGTTCATCGAAAGAATCGTCATCGCGACGGTCGCGGTTCCAGTATCCATGGAACGACGTCGAGCCGCGAACCCAGACTTCGCCGATTTCTTCCCCGGCGTTTACCACCGGGAATCTCGTCTTCGGGTTCAGAACTTTGACGTCCATGAGCGCGAACGGGCGGCCGCTCGTGCATATCGTCTTTAACTGCGTCTGCACGTCGTTGTCGTGTCGGAAACTGTCGGACAAGATCGACATGGATATTTTCCCGCAACACTCGGTCATCCCGTACGAGATGAAAAACTCGCAGCCGAAAATTGCAATCGCCCTCGTCACCGCCGCCGGCGCGAGCGGACACCCGCCGCACGACACCACGCGTAACGTACTCAGGTCGTGCGTTTTCAGTAACGGATTATGACACATGATCGCGATCATCGTAGAACCGACGTTCGTCACGGTGATCCCCTCGCGTTCGATCAAGCGAATGACGGCGCCGGCTTCAAACGTCGGGACGATGACGTGCCTACCCCCGACGAGGGTCATCGAGTATATCGCGAACGCGTCGACGAGGTGGAACATCGGCGCGACGTGCGCCCAGACATCGTCACCGTGGAGTTTCATCTCCGCGCACGCCGCGATCGCGTGCGCGCCGACGATCTCGTGCGTTAACATGACGCCTACGGGGAGCGGGGAAGGGAGGGAGCGGGGGATGAGGGGGGGGGACGGCGCGAACGCGATTCAGCTTCTTCGGGCGGGAAAGTGTGAGAGAACGAAACGAAACGAAACGGCTATTGAGGTAGCGTTACGTACCTTTCGGATTACCAGTCGTGCCGCTGGTGTAATACATGTGCGCGTTCTGCCCCGCGGTCTCCCTTTCGTCGTCGTCGGTGACCATGGGTACGGAAAAACTCTCCGACCGCGGCCGGCCGCGGCGCGTCCGCGGCCACTCCCGGAGCGTCGCGCCGGAGAACGAGCGCCCGTCGGTCGCGGCGGCGGCGCTCTCGCTCGACGATGACGGCACCCAGACGATCTCCCTCAGCGCGACGTTGACTTTCATCCGACACTTTGGTGGTTCTTCTTCGTCTCCGACAGTTTCCGACAGTACGTCCGACAGGATCCCCGCGTGCGGATCTCGCCGCGCGAAGACGCACGCCGCGCCGGAGTCGCGGAGGACGTGCGACAGCTCTCGAGACACCAAGTGCGTGTTGAGGTTCAACACGCACGCGCCCACGGACGCGCACGCGTAGTGAAGGATCATGACCTGGAGTGGATATGGTGTGTATAATATAGTGTGACGTGGAGGGTCGTGATTGGTGAGCGCGCGAGCAGATTTGATTTGATGACGCGTGAAATCGATCCGAACCCATCGCGGGGAAAACCAAACGAAACGGGAACGGGAACGAACGCGCCTCGACGCTGTTGAGGAGGAGAACGCCGACGCGGTCTCTCGGACGGACTCGCAGGACGTTCACGAGGAACGACGCCAGCGACGCCGCCGCGTCCGCGAGGGCGGCGTACGTGAAGACGAGGTCGCCGCGCGGCGGGATCGGTCGGTCGCCGTCGCCGTCGCCGTCGCCGTCGTAATTTTTCGCTCCCCGGTCGTCGCCGTCGCCTGCGTGGGTGAAGCGATCGGTCAGTCGAACGTCTTACCGGTCGAACGTTGAAAGGGAAGCGCGGGTGAAGAGTGACGACGGGCGAAGTCCTTAAGGAACGGCGTGCACCACGCGAACGGGGTCGTATGGGAAGCAGTCTCACCTCCGCCGTCGCCGCGGACGTCCACCGCGGCGAGCTTAGCGTCTCCGTGCGCGCACGCCGCGCGCGCGAGGAACGTGTGAAGCTTCGCGTGGTCGATGCTCACGCCGTGGGCGGCGAAAACGCTGCTGCTGCGGCCGTTTCCGTTTCCTCCAAAACTAACGCCATTCACGGTGCCGTTATGAAGAAGGACTCGACGCGCGGCGCGCGACGCGTCCGAGTACCCGCGGAACGCGACCGCGCCGACGGGGATTTCGTCGCCGTCGTCGTCCGCCGCCGCACGTTTGAATGATGACGTGGCTGAATATTCGTCTGCTGACGTGTCAAGACCAAGGCCGACGACGCGTACGGGGTGGATGATCGTCACCGCGACGATATCTCCGGGCCCGGGCGGCGGCGACGCGTCGGACGCGTCGTCCGTCGGCGCCGGCGCCGGCGCCCGCCCGCGAGAAGAAAAAAACGTCCACCGCCGCTTTTTATTCGCCGGCGGCTCTCGCGGCGAGGAGACACGCGTCCGTCGCTGATTGGGTCCGCGTTTGTTTGCGACGCCGGTGTCTTCACCGATAGCGAACGAGCTCACGAGCAGCAGCTCACGCGTGACGACGTCCTCCGCGGCGACGGACGCGAAGTGAACGACCTTCCCTCCCGAACCTCCGAACGAGGAAGAAGATCCGAACGAAGATCCCCCAAACGCGTCCGCGCGTTTGTATCCCCCGAGCTCAGAGGCGTGAGGGCCGTTCTATACAAGCGAAAGTCGGGGTGGAGTTCAAAGGCATCAGTTGGAGTTGAAAGGCGCCGAGGGCGGGGATTGAATGGGATGGGTGGGCGGAGAGATGCGACGGCAAAAGTCCTTAAGGATCGGCGTCCACCTCGCCAACGCGGTCGTATGGGGACCAGTGTATAGAACGCACCTGATCGTCGCGCGAGACGAGCTCCTCCGCGGCGTGGCCCTCGAGCGCGAGGCGCGCGAGCGCGAGCGCGTTCGCCTCCGTCGCGGGATCTCGATCACCGCGATGGTCTTCGAGCGGCGCGACGTGAGGGACGACGACGCGCAGCGCGTGCGCGGGTTCGATTCGGATCTCGCCGCCGCCGCCGCCGCCGCCGCCGCCGCCGCCGCCGCGTCGCGCCGCCGCGAGCGCCTCGTTCGCGATGCGTATCGGCAGCTGCGTCACCTCCAGCGGCGTCGCGTCCGCCTCGAGGGTCACGAACGGCGGCATCGACGTGAAGGAGGAAGCGGTCGAGGCGGCGTTTGGGTAGGGGGTTCCTCGGCGTCGAACAACACGAGCACGTTCTCCACCTTGACCATCGAACGTCGGGTGGATTTCAAAGGCGTCAGTTGGAGTTGAAAGGCGTCGAGGTCGGGGATTGAAAGCGAGGGGTAGGCGGAGAGATGCGCCGGGCAAAGTCCTTAAGGAACGGCGTTCACCACGCCAACGCCGTCGTATGGGAACCAGTGTATCGAACGCACCTTGAGCGCCGGCGGCGTCTTCGCCCGCGTCTTCGCCCACGTCGCCGCCGCGGACGAGCGCGTCGCGGACGTCGTCGACGTACCGCGTCACCGCCGCGGACACCTTCTCCGGCGTCGTCATCGCGGACACCTCCGCGTCTTCGTCGTCGTCGTCGGAGGCGGCCGCGGGGAGCGGCGTGAGGACAACCGCGTTCGGGAGGTGCGTCAGCGCGTCCCCGACGACGACGTGCTGCCGCGACGCGCTTCTTCGGGGTAGCTGTGATGGGGTAGTAACGCTCGCGTCCAATGCGTTTTCGTTGTCGTCGTCGTCGCGGCGGACGCAGCCGCGCGCGAGGGAGGAGAGCGCGCATCCGCGCGGGGGTCGCTGCGGCGAGGAGGGGGGACGGGGGGAAGGGAGCGCGCGCGCGTCGTGAGGAGGAGGAAGGGACGAGCGAGCTTGCTAGAGAGGAAAAAAGCCACTCAAACGCGGGCTCTGGTCGCGCGCGCGAACCAACCTCGGCGTTCGTCGCGCGCGCGGCGGCGTCAATGCCGCCGGCGCCGGCGGCGCGCGCGCGCTTCGGTCGAGGGGCTGGCATGCGCACGAACGAGTGGCGCGCGCGCGGGTCCATGAACGGGCGGGGGGCGGGGGCGACGCGCGGCGCACTTCGTGTTTGCGCGCGACGCCTCGCGGCGCGCGCGCGCCGCGACGCGAGGCGTCGCGCCGCGCGCGTCGAACGGGGACGGCGGCGGAGCTGAGGCGGTTTCTCGATTCGTCGCTCGCGCGGCGCGGGGGGGGCGCGGCGCGACAGCGCGGCGCGCCTCTCGAGGCGGGAGACCAGAGGGCGTCCGCTTGTGCGCGCCGATACGAGCTGAGTTTTTCTCACAGCAGCGGTCGTTCGTTTACTCTGCGTTTACTGAGGGCCATTCCATACAGAACACCGGTCAGTTGAAAGGGGATGCGATCAAATGTTGAAACCGAGCGGTGGGTGAAAAACGTTTGCATAGAACGCACCTGAACCTCGCACCTGAGTCGACGCTGAGATCAACAACCTCACTCGTCGCCGCGCGTCGTGCCCGCCGCGGGCATGACGGACGCGACCTCCTCCCCCCCGACGGTGACGTCGCTGACCGTCTACCCCGTGAAATCCTGCGGCGGCGTCTCGCTGCAGTCCGCGCGCGTCTCCGCCACCGGCCTCCTCTTCGACCGCGCGTGGATGGTCGTGCTCGCCCCGAGGACGAAGAAATCTCCGTGCGCAAGAGACGGAAGAAAGCGATCGGCGACTCCGCGCGCCGCGTCGATGTTCGTGTCCCAGCGCACGGACCCGAAGCTCGCGCTCGTGCGCGCGACGCTCCCGGAGGAGATCTCGAGGGAGGACTGGGACGGCGAGTCCCTGCGCGACGACGCGAAGATGACGCTGCGCGCGGAAGGGATGGCGTCGCGGCTCGAGATTTCGTTACTGTGCGAGAAGCCGTTGCGGAGAGTCTCCGTGGGCGTGTGGGAGTGGGTCGGCGTCGCGGGGGACGAGGGCGACGCCGCCGCGGCGTGGTTCAGCGAGCTCTTAGGGAAGAGCGTGCGGCTCGTGAGGTGGTTAGGGGACGGGTCGTTGCCGAGGGCGGCGATCGAATCCGCGCGCGGCGTCGGCGGCGGCGGCGGCGGCGCGGTTGAGGCGCGTTCTGTTGTACACTGGTTCCCATACGACCCCGTTCGCGTGGTGAACGCCGATCCTTAAGGACTTTTGCCGCGAGCGTTTCTCTCCGCCCAGGGTCCCTCGCTTTCAATCCCGACACACCGCGACGCCTTTCAACTCCATCTGACGCCTTTCAACTCAACCCCGCAGCGCTCGGCGAAGGAGAAGGCGCTCGTCGGCGCGCTCGCCGCGTTCGCCGCCGCGGCCGCGCTGCGGGTCCCGGACGCGAAGGTCAACCTCCTCGCGGGGTTTCTCGCGTCCTCGGGCGCGAACGAACTCTCGCGCAGACGGCGGGAGAGATTAAGGCGCGTTCGCATTCACACCGGTCCCCGTACGACCGCGTCGGCGCGGTGAACGCCGTTCCTTGAGGACGGACTTTTGCCGCGAGCGTCTCTCCGCCCAGGGTCCCATACACTGGTCCCCATACGACCGCGTCGGCGTGGTGAACGCCGATCCTTAAGGACTTTGCCCGTCGTCTCTCTCCGTCCAGGGTCCCTCGCTTTCAATCCCGACACACCTCGACGCCTTTCAACTCCGCTTCTGACGCCTATCAACTCCACCCCGACGTTCGTTCGCTCGTATGGACCCTCGACCCGAAGACGAGACGCCGCGGCGACGCCGTCGCGGCCGACGGATCCGGAGTTCGCCCCCGACGCGGCGTCCGCGTTCAGGTGCGTTCTATGCAAACGTTTTTCACCCATCCATCGGTTTCAACATTTGATCGCTCCCCCTTTCAACTGACCGATGAACATTTTTTGTATGGAACGACTCTCAGCGACGGGTTCCCGATCCTGATCGCGTCCGAGGGGTCGCTTCGCGCGTTGAACGACGGTCTGAAAGCGAAGAACGAGCCCGCGGTGCCGATGAACCGGTTTCGACCGAACGTCGTCTTCGACGGCGTGGACGCGTTCGACGAGGACGCGTACGCCGACGTCGTCGTCCGCGGCGGCGGCGGCGGCGGCGGCTCTATGCGCGTTCAGTCGGGTGAAACAGCTGGCGATGTTCACGACGACGATAGAAGTAGGGACGCCGCCGCACGACAAATGAATACGAAAAATAACGGCGGCGGTAAAGGCGTTACGTTGCGGTTCGTGAAGCCCTGCGCGCGGTGCGTGATGCCGAGCGTGGACCAAGACTCGGGCGCGCGCGGCGGGTTGGACGCTTCGCCGTTGCCGACGCTGGGGGAGATGCGGAGCGGCGAGAAGCTCGGATTCCGCGCGAAGTGGGCGGACGAGAAGTACTTCGGGTGGAACGTCGTGACGGACGACGTCGGGGAGGTGATCAGAGTAGGCGACGCGATCGAGCTCGGCGCGAGACGACGTTTCGACGCCTCCTGACTACTCGTATCGTCGACGAGATGAAACTTACGTATACATCCGATGGATTCCACTACAGTAATTAGACTAATTCGGGGCTTGGTAGTTCCCCAGCTTCAGACGCGTCTGCCCTAACAGCAGCTCGCTCTCGCGCTCCGTCGCCCCCAACCTGAGCTCCTCTAAGAGTTCCGGGTTGATCTCCCCTAAGCTCTCCTTCGAAATCACGGAACACTTCACCGTCTCGGAGACGGCGCGCACGGAAGCGCTTCGAGGCGCCGACGGCCCCGGGGTCAACAACGACATCTCGCCGATGACGTCGCCGGGACCTCGTCGCGCGATCAACGCGTTGATGCTGTGCGGCGATCGGATCACTCGCAGGTCATCGAAGACGTCGTCCGCGATCGTCATTGCGTCGTCGTCGCGTCGTTTAGGGTCGGAATCGGACGGTTCGCGCGTCGTCGCCGGGGAGGCGTTTTTTCCGCCGAGGCAGCACGAAAAAAATCCAAGTCCTCCTCCTCCGCCGCCGCGACTCTTCTTCTTCTTCTTCTTCTTCTTCTTCTTCTTCGACTCCTCCTCTCTCTTCCCGGCGGCGTTCTCTCTCTCGTCGTCGCGCGCGTTCCGCTCTTCCGATGCGGGGGTCTCCTCTTCCGCGACGTTCATCATCGCCATGGACATGATGTCGTCGTCGAAGTGGTCGTCCTCGTCTTCTTCTTCCTCCTTTTCGTCGCCGCCGCCGCCGGCGCCGCCGCCGCCCCCGGCCGCCCTCCTCTTCGTCACGACCTCGACCTCGCCCTCCTCGATGTAAAACATCTCGCTGCTCCCGCGCTCACCTTGCCGGACTAAGTACTCCCCTCTCTTGAACGTCCGCGCGGTCGCAGCCTTTTGCGCGAAGAACGACTCGACCGAAAACGACGCGTTCCCGACGTCGCCGATTGACGCGAGGACATCCGCGGAGGTGACCGAATTCCGCGCGCTCGCGTCGTGCGTCACCCGCAGCGGCTGCTTTCCGTTCTTCGTGACCCACGGGTGCTCCATGACCTGCGAAAGCGTCGCGCGCGTCTTCGGGTTCTTATCCAGGATCTTCTCGAGGAGGTCGAGCAGCGACGGCGCGAGCTTCGCGCCCTTCGGAACCTGCGTCAGGTCGTTCCGTGATTTCGAAAAAAGTTCACGCGTCCGTCGGTCAGTTGAAAGGGGACGCGAGCGAGGGTTGAACCCGATGGACGGGTGAAAAAGGAACGAACGAACGTGAGCTCACACAATTAAACGATGCGATGCACGCACCCGCATCGAGTCTTCGCGGACGCGTCGCGCCACCTCCTCCGCGGACGCGCCCGGGAACGGCACGACGCCGCAAACTTGGGGCCGTTCCATACAAGCGATTGTCGGGGTGGAGTTCAAAGGCGTCAGGTGGAGCTGAAAGGCGTCGAGGGCGGGCGTTGAAAGCGCGGGGTGGGCGGAGAGAGACGACGGCAAAAGTCCTTAAGGATCGGCGTCCACCACGCCGACGGGGTCGTATGGGAACCAGTGTATAGAACGCACCTTGGTAGAAGAGACACACGCCGAGCGACCACACGTCGCACGCTTTCGCGTCGACGCCTCCTCCTTTCCCGTCGCAATCGGCGGAGTCTTCCTCGGCCTCGGCGGCGAGCTCGCGCGCGGCGACGTCGGTTTCGAACCCCGGTTTCGAACCCGAGCGGCTCGGTTTCAAGATGGGTTTCAAATCTTTCTCAAAGTACGCCGCCGCAGCCGCAGCGGCTTCGCGGGTCGCGACCAACTCCGGCGCGACGAACGCGGGCGTGCCGACGCCGCCAGTCAAGTTTCCCTTCTTCGACCCGTCGAACAGCTCGCTGACCCCAAAGTCCGTGATTTTCACCGTGCCGTCAGTCTTTTTAAGCAGGTTGTCCGGTTTCAAGTCGCGATGCGCGACGCCGTTGGCGTGAAGAAAACTTAACCCGACGCACGTCTCGCGGAAATACCGCAACGCCACCTCCTCGCTCTGTGGTTTAGTGACACACACGTGGAATAAAACGATTGGGTGTGGTTAGATGAGATGATGACGTGTAACGTCACGTGGTCGTAACATGCGCAAAGGGAGGACACGCGTCATATGAATGACGACGAACGGGGTGGCGAACGCCAAAACGAATATGACGAAAACCAAAACAGCGCGCACCATGCGGCCGCCGTCGTAAGCAGCCGGCTCGTACACCACCCCACCCGGCACGTACTCCAGCGCGAGGAATATGTACTTCCCGACGTCGTCGTCGATGACCTCGTACAGACGCACGACGTTCGGGTGTATGAGCTTCTTCATGATGGCGATCTCGCGCTTCACCGCGTCGTTCCCGGCGACCGAGGGCGCGCCTGCGGGCGACGTGTTCAGTCGAGGGCGTACACGTGTCAGTAACGCGTGCACGTGATTGGTTGATAGAGTGTATACGTGTAAACATAATAACGTGCGGCTGGCGGGGAACGCACCCGCGGCGCCGCCGCCGCGAACGACCGACGCGTATTTACGCCGCAGAAGCTTGCGGTTGATGCACTTCAACGCGCACATTCGGTTCGTCTTCGTGTTGAGGCACAGCTTCACCTGATGCGAGGGCGATGTGATTGGCCGAGGGCGTACACGTGTCAGTATCTCGTGCACGTGATTGGTCGGTTGATGAAGAGAGCGAGCGAGCGAGCGAGAGAGCGAGAGCGCGAGGAGAAAGCGCCCGTCCGTCGAGCGGGTCGCGCAGTGCATCGTTCATCGTTCGTCGTCGTTCGGAGGAAGAATTCTTGGTTCGGAATTCGGCACCGCGCACCTTGCCGAACGCGCCCTGCCCTAGGTCTTTGATGACGACGTACTGATTCAAGTACGCGTTCCCTCTCCCGTCGCTCCTCAGGACGATCCTGTTCGTGTTCACAAAGTCCGACGCCGCGAACGAGCCGTCGCGGAGCGCGCTCACGCGCGCGCTCGCCGCGGCGCCGCTTCCGACGGAGACGCGTCGCGACCCCGCCGGGGGACGCCGCGCGTCGCCGCCGCCGCCGCCGCCGCCCGCGTCGCTCCCCTCGACGATGACGTCCGCGGACGCGAACGTGACGGACGTCCGCCGCTCCGCGCGCTTTGCGTCGTCGCCGGGCGCGGTCATGGCCCCCGCCGCGGCCGCGGGCGCGTCGTCGTCTGTCCGCATCGTGTGTCATACCACTGCTGTCATTCGACGCTCGAAGCGGTCTCCCGGAGATCTCTCGAGGGTGAAACCGAACGGCCGCGCGGGGTGAAAAATTCCGGCGACCGATGCACTCGACCGATGCACTCGACCGATGCACTCGATGAAACGCTGATCGATGAAACTAATCTCCTCAAGCGCGGCCGCGTCAGCACGTCACGGGAATCCACTTTATCCGCGTCGGCATTGTCTCTCCGCGACGCGCTTTCCCCCGACCGACGCCGCCATGACCTCGCTCGCCACGGTCGCGTCGTTCGCGACGCCAGCCGCCTCGACACGCGGGCACCCTTCGACCACGCGCCGCGCGCCGTGGCGTCGTCCCGTCTCGCGCGGGACGACCGTCGTAACGCGCGCGGCGACCGCGGAGGAGCTCGAGGAAAGATTGCGACAAAAAGAAGACCAGATTCACGAGCTCCGAAACGAGCTCGACCTTCAGGCGCGTTCTATCTCACACTGGTTCCCATACGACCGCGCTGGCGTGGTGAACGCCGATCCTTAAGGACTTTGCCCGGCGCATCTCTCCGCCCACACCACGCTTTCAATCCCGACACACCTCGACGCCTTTCAACTCCAACTGACTGACGCCTTTCAACTCCACCCCGACGTTCGCTCGTATGGAATGGCCCTCAGATCGCGGCGCTTCAAGACGTGAACAACGTCATTCAAGCGGCGCGCGAGAAGGAACAGGAGGCGTGGCGTAAAGTGCACGACACCGAGGCGAAGTACCAGGAGGGCGGCGACCTCATGAAAGAGCTGGAGGCTGTCCGTCGCGAGCGCGACGAGCGCCAGGCCAACGTCAACGAGCTCCAGGGCAAGATCAGGCGCGTTCTACGAGTATACACTGGTCCCCATACGACCCCGTCGGCGTGGTGAACGCCGATCCTTAAGGACTTTTGCCGGCGCATCTCTCCGCTCATCCTTCGCTTTCAATCCCCGACCGCGACGCCTTTCAACTCCAACTGACGCCTTTCAACTCCACCCCGACGTTCATTCGTTCGCTCGTACGGAACGGCCCTCATCAGCGAGCTGACCGAATCGGTGCAAAAGAAGGAGTGGTACCTCGGCGAGCGCACCGCGGAGCGCGACAAGGCGTACGAGGAGAAGGACAGGGAGCTGAAGAAGGCGTGGGCGGAGAAGGACGAGGCGCTGAAGAAGAAGGAGGAGGAGCTCAAGGCGCAGCTGAAGAACAAAGGCGCGCTCTTTCCGTACAGTACACTGGTTTTGGTTTCCGTACGACTCCGTACGCCGCGACGACGCCTTTCAACTCCACTCCTGACGCCTTTGAAATCCCCCCATCCCATCCACCCCGAACGACGACCCTGCTTTTGACCACCCTCATCAGAGAACGAGCTCAACGCGAAGCTTCGCGAGAAGGAGAAGGAAGTCGCGACGGCGCTCGAAAAGCTCGAACGCGCGTCGCACGCGGAAGCCGCGGCGAAGCAGGCGCTCGTGGAGAACGCCGCGGAGATGGCGGCCGCGACCGGGGCGGACCCGGACAGCGCGTCCAAGGCGGCGTTGGACGCGATTCAACACGCGGACGCCAAGGTGGACGTCGCGAAGAAGATGACCGAACTCGAGGGCGAGAAGAAGGAAGAGGCGCGGCGACGCAAACGGGCGGAACAGGAGGCGGAGCGATCGAAGCCGCCGAGCGCGTTCACCGGCTACGTCTCGCCGTACGTCGCGAAAGAAGTCATCGTGCAGACGATGCCGACGCCCGGCGATATCGACGGCATCGACGAGAGGCTGTGGGTCCCGCAGACGGAGACGATCTCGTTCCATCCGTTACTCTTCAACGTGAGCAACGGGTACTACGTTAACCTCTTGCGCGTGAAGGGCGCGGGGGTGCTCTCGAGGCATAAACACCCCGGGGCGGTGCACGGCTGGGTGTTACGAGGCGAGTGGAGGTACCTCGAGCACGACTGGGTCGCGAAGGAAGGGAGCTACGTGTTCGAGCCGCCGGGGGAGACGCACACGCTCGTGGTTCCGGAAGGGTGCGACGAGATGATCACGATGTTTCACGTGCAGGGGTCGTTGAATTACTGCGACGAACGCGGGGACGTGATCAAGTCCGAGGACGTGTTCGATAAGCTCGACATGGCGCGGAAGCACTACGAGAGCGTCGGCTTGGGCGCGAGCTACGTGGACAACTTCGTGCGGTGATTCTTTAAGACTAACTACATAAGCGTAGTTAGTACGAAGGTAGTAGTGTATGCGTTGCGGTTTGGTCGTGCTTGTAACATAAGGTATCATGACAAGGTTGATTCGGTTCGCTCTTCGCGCGGGTCCCCCCCTCTATCGTAGTATGTACAGCGGCGGCGGTTAAGGCGGCGGCGCGTTCGCGTGCCTTCGGTCGTTTAGCGCGCGAAGTTCTCCTTGAGCGCCGCGCGCGAGCCCCGCGCGGCGCGCCCCGCCTTGCCCTTCGCGGCGGCGGGCTCCTCCTCCTCCTCCTCCTCCGTCGCGTCGATCTCTTCGGGCGGCGGCGTCGTCTCCTTCTCCTTAGCATCCGCCGCCTTGACCGCTTTCGTCGTCGGGATGAGCGCGACGCCGCTGACGCCGTCGGCGACGCCCAGCTCTCGACTCCGCGACAACGCCTCGCACTCCGCCATCACCGCCGCCGTCGTCGCCTCCTCGGCGTCCTCCGCGGTCGTCGTCGCGTCGTCCTCCGTCTCTTCGTCCGCCGCGAATAACAACTGCTTCATCGCGCGCGCGACGTTCGTCGACGCGACGTTTAAATCCTTCGCCGCGGTTTTCTCCGCGACGCGCGCCGCGCACAGCTTGACGGCGACGCTAGCGTGCGCCAACGCGGTTCTCTCCGAGCTCGCGCGTCCGTCGAGGACGCACCCGTGCGCGGCAACCTTCGCGAGCGCGCCGACGTACGCCTTGGACAGCGTCTTCTCCGCGGTCGTCGCGTACAGCGACGTCGGTCGAAGCGTCACCGCGAGTGCCTCCTTGAGGAGAGACGCGATCAACACTTCGCCGCGCGCCGTCGCGGCGGGTCTGAATCCGTTCATACCGAGTTGAAAGGCGTCGAGTTGAAAGGCGTCAGATGGAGTTGAAAGGCGTCGTGGGCGGGGATTGAAAGCGAGGGGTGGGCGCAGAGATGTGCCGGGCGAAGTCCTTAAGGATCGGCGTTCACCACGCGATCGGGGTCGTATGGGAACCAGTGTGAAGAAGAACGCGCCTGACTTGTCCGGGGGCGGTCTTCGCCGACGCTGACGTTGACGTCGTGTCCTCCGTGACGTCGTCGGATACCGCGGCGGTCGCGGCGATTGAGGCGGCCATCTCGACGACGGGCGCGCACGCCGTGAGGAGGTGGACGAGGTAGTTCGCCACCTTGGCGACCCCCTTCTGCTTCGCCGCGGCGCGCAGCGTCGGCAGCGCGGCGTCTGAGACGAGCCTCCTTCTGTCCTCCGGCCCGGACGCGAGCGCGGGGAAGAAAACCGCGAGGCACTGCGCGAGCCTCGGCCGCGATCGCGCGTCGACCGCGAAATAGGTTCGCAGCAGTTTTGAAACCACCGCGGGCGCGGACGCGAACGCGGCGGCGCCGCGTCGGAGGCAGAGCTTCGCGAGCGCCTCCGCGGCGGCGGTGCCGACGCAACTCTCCGCCTCCGCCTCCGCGGCGATTTTACCGCCGCTGACGTCCACGCCGAGGTCGTCGTCGCCGAGCGAGGGGTTGGAGGAATAGCGCTCCTCCGCGGCGGCGACGGCGGCGGCGTCCACCGCCGCGTCGGCGTCGTCGAGCGCGGAGAGAAACGCCCTCTCGAGCGGCGCCGCCGCGTCGTCGTCGTCGCCGTCGAAATCGGAAGAATCTTCCGCGCCAGCCGCGCCATTGCCATCGCCGCCGTTCAGGGCGTCCAGCGTCGCCGGGCCAAAGATGAGCGCGAGGTCGCCGAGCGCCTTCGCCGCCGCGCACTTCACCGTCGCCGCATCCTTCGCGAGCGCGGCTCTCAAAATCTTGACGCACTCCGCCGACGGCTTGGCGCCGTTCACGACGCACAACAACCCGCAGCACGTGATCGCCTCCTTCCGCACCGCGCGCGACTGGAGTTGAAAGGCGTCAGATGGAGTTGAAAGGGAACGAGGGCGGGGATTGAAAGCGAGGGACCCTGGGCGGAGAGAAACGCCGGGTGGAAAAGTCCTTAAGGATCGGCGTTCACCACGCCAACGGGGTCGTACGGGGACCAGTGTATGGGACGCACCTCGTGCGTCACGCCCGGGCGCACGAGCGTCTCCATGAGCGCCTCGGACGCGGTCGTCGACAGCGCATTCCTCGGGAGGTTTTCCAGGAGCAGCGTCGCGAGGAAGAGCGCCTGCGCGTGCGCCTTTTCGTCGTCGCCGTCGCGCGCGCGCAACGCGTCGGCGGCTTCGAGAACGCTCGCCGTCGCCGCCGCGTTGGAGCCGTGCGCCATCTTCGCGGTCGCGACCAGCGCGCGCTCCCACGCGCCGTCGCCGCCGTGCGCGTGCGACGACACCGCGCCGGCGACGTCGTCGAACGTCGCGTCGTCCGCGGCGGCGGGTTTCGCGGCGAGCTCGGCGGCGACCAGAGATATCGCGCCGCGCCGCGTCGCGCCGTCCGCGAGATCCACGAGCGACAGCAGCGGCAGGAGCTGCCTCGCGACAAACTTCGCGCCCATCTTGGCGTGGCTCGCGATGAGCGCGAGGAGCGCGGACGCCTCCGCCGGGAGCGCGGACTCGAGCGCGTCGAGTTTCTCCCCCGCGACGGCGGCTGAGGGCCGTTCCATACAAGCGAACGTCGGGGTGGAGTTGAAAGGCGTCAGATGGAGTTGAAAGGCGTCGAGGGCGGGTATTGAAAGCGAGGGGTGGGCGGAGAGATGCGCCGGGAAAAGTCCTTAAGGATCGGCGTCCACCACGCCAACGCGGTCGTATGGGGACCAGTGTATAGAACGCGCCTGAGACGACTTGGTTTTGGCCAACCGCCGTCGCCGCGTCTGAGCCGCTCGCGCCCGCGGCGGCGGCGAGCGACTGGCAAATCACGCGCCAGTACACCGCCGCCTCCGGGGTCATCGGCGGCGCGTCCGCGGCGCGGCGGAGGCCGCCGCCGGGCGCGGTGCCCTCCGCGACGGACGCGGCGATCACCGCGGGTTTAATTCGACGGCACGCGATGAGCTCGGCGACGATCGCGTCGGCGACGTCTTCGTGCGTTTCCGCATCCACCGCCGCGAGGAGCGCGAGGACGTCGCCCTCGAACGCGTCGAGCCACCGCTTGATCATGTCGACCGCGGCGGCGCGGACGTTCGGGGAGCGGTCCGCGAGGCCGCGGCGCGCCGCCGTCGCGCGCAGCGCGATGGACACCGCCGCCACCGGCACCTTTGACGTCGTCGCGGGGTGGAGTTGAAAGGCGTCAGAAGCGGAGTTGAAAGGCATCGAGACCGGTGTGTCGGGATTGAAAGCGAGGGACCCTGGGCGCAGAGAAACGACAGGAAAAGTCCTTAAGGAATGGCGTTCACCACGCGAACGGGGTCGTATGGGGACCAGTGTGAGGTAGAACGCGCCTTTGACGTCATCGCGAGAAACGCGACGCGGCGGACATCCTCCGACGCGTCGCGCGTGCGCTCCACGACGAACGGGATCGTGTAATCGGAGATGGCGAGCGAGCCCAGGATCGCCTTGCGCGTGTCCTTGTTCTTCTCCGCGCTTAGCAGCGTGATGAACGCCTTCGTGATGGCGTCTTCGCTGAAATCGCCGGCTTCGCCTCCGTCTTGCAGCCGCGAGAGCGCCCTGGCGGGTCGTTCCATACGAGCGAACGTCGGGGTGGAGTTCAAAGGCGTCAGTTGGCGTTGAAAGGCGCCGAGGTGTGTCGGGATTGAAAGCGAGGGACCCTGGGCGGAGAGATGCGCCGGGAGAGAAAGTCCTTAAGGATCGGCGTTCACCACGCCGACGCGGTCGTACGGGGACCGGCGTGAGATAGAACGCGCCTGGCGGCTTGCGCGCGGACGAGGGGCATCTTATCCCTCAGACGCTCGAGCATGACGTCCTCCATGCGCTCGTAGAGTTCGTCGCTGATCTCCGCGTCCACGGCGAGCGCGTTGAGGACGCCGGCGACGATCTGGCACACGCGGAATCGGACGGCTTTGTCCTTGGCGGCGGCGAGGTTGAGGAGGAATCCGAGAAACGCTTCGCAGAAATCGTCGCCCTCCATCTCCATCCCGGGCGCGCGCGCGGCGGTGAAGGTGACGACGAATCGAACGACGCGCTCCGCGCAGAGGTCGCGCTGATGATCGAGGGAGGGGATCGTGCGGGACGGGGTGGGGGTCAGGGAGCGTCAGGGAAGGGGTCGCGCGGGGGGAGACGCGGTCGGGCGAAGTCCTTAAGGATCGGCGTTCACAACGCGAACGCGGTCGTATGGGGACCAGTGTGAGACGCGCGCGCGGGGCGGATGGTCGTTCCCCTTTTTTCTTTCTCGGGGAAAACGACGACACGACATGACATCGCGCGTCCGTCTCGTCTTCGCTTCCTTCGGGCGGTCGTCGCACCTTGTACTCCAGGAGCACGGGCAAGATGCAGTTGCAGATCTCCGGGAGGAAGCTGTCCGGGTCGGCGTGACGCCGCGCGAGCATGAGCTTGACGCATTTCTTGTGCGTCGAGAGCGAGACCTGCGCTTCGTTCAAGATTTTACCGACCGACTGCACGGCGGTCTTCGTCGATTTCGGAGCCATGCTGGATGGCGCGAGCGAGCGGCGCGGAGATTCGCGCGCGGCCGTGACGCTACCGTGCGAGCGCGACGCGTCCGCCGCGTCGAGCGTATCGGAGGAAGGGGGGAGGGTGGTGAACGCGAGGAGGGTCCGCGCGTGCGCGTCGCCGCCGAGGTATGACGCGCGGTATGACGCGCGACGCTCGTTCGTTCCGTCGGAGTCGTTGGCGCGGCGTAAGTTTTTTTAGTGTCGCGAAAACGCGAACCGTCGCGGGCGCGGGTGTTTGAGCCGATGAAAAAAACGATTCTAGGGTCGACTCGACGGTTCTCAGGTTCAAAATTTCAGGCTCGACCGCTCGCGAAACTGACGTCGAATTATTTCAACGAGCGTCTCCGCTGGTTTAGGGTTGAACGTTCAAAGCCCGACCGTTCGCCGTCTCAGATCCCGCGGACCGAGCGCGCCATGACGTCCGACGACGACGCCGACGTCGTCGTGGACGATCTCGAGAAGGCGGCGTTCATCGCTCGCGAGTCCCCCACTTCCTCGCCGACGACGAGCCGACGCGCGGAGAAGATGCGCGCGGGATGCGTCGGAGGTCTCGTCGTCTTAGCGATCCTCGCGTTCGCGTCGACGTTCGCGACGTTCGCGGCGCCGCGCGTCGGCGGCGGACGGCTCGTCGAGAGCGAGGCGCACCAGCAACGCGAAATCATGGAGCTCAGGACGCAGGTCGAGGAGCTGACGCGGCGGGTGGACGGCGGCGGCGGCGCGAACGCGAGTCGAGCGACGCGAGTCGAGGAGGCGCAGGCGCGCGAGTCGACGGACGATGACGATGCTGTGGTGGTGTTCCCTCCGTCGCCGTCGCCGCCGCCGCCGTTCGCGATCGTCACGTGGGCGCATCCGCCGCCGCCGCCGCCGCCGCCGCCGCCGCCGCCGAACGACGCCGGCACCGGCGCGGTCGTCGCGACGAACGCCGCCGCGACGCCGCCGACGCTGTGCTCGGAGCTCCTCCGCGTCGCGTCGAACCACTCCGCGGCGGTCCGACTCCTGTCGCTCGCGCAGCAGCCGTCCGCGGCGGCGCTCGGCGACGCGCCGTCGCCCGCGCTGACGCGCGCGTGCGGCGGCGGCGGGGGCGCGGGAGGCGCGAAGAAACCCGTCGTGGACGTGTTTGTGTTCGGCGGTGGAGAGATCGACACCCTAGGCGCGTTCTATCTCACACTGGTCCCCGTGCGACCGCGTCGGCGTGGTGAACGCCGTTCCTTAAGGACTTTTCCACCCGGCGTTTCTCTCCGCCCAGGGTCCCACGCTTTCAATCCCGTCACACCTCGACGCCTTTCAACTCCGCTTCTGACGCCTTTCAACTCCACCCCGATATCATCGCTCGTATGGAACGACCCTCAGAGATTCGTTTGCACGAACTCCACGACGTCGTGGACGCGTTCGTGGCGGTCAGGTCGAACGTCACGCACAAGGGCGAGCCGTCGTTCGACGCGATTAACCGCGCGATGAAATCCCCGCGATTCGCGCGGTACGCGGATAAAGTGGAGGTGGTGACGGTGAACGAAAACGTCGCGCGCGCGGACGCGACGGGGGTAAACTTCGCGCAAGAAAACTACAAAACCGAGTGGGTGACGACCGAGATGAAGACGCGATACGCGAACGCCCCGGACACGATCATCCTATTCGGCCACGTGGATGAGGTGCGTTCTATACACTGGTTCCCATACGACCGCGTCGGCGTGGTGAACGCCGATCCTTAAGGACTTTTGCGGGCGTGTCTCTCCGCCCATCCAATGCGTCCAATCCCCGCCCTCGACGCCTTTCAACTCCGACTGACGCCTTTCAACTCCACCCCGACATTCGCTTGTATGGAACGACCCTGAGATCCCGAATCGGGACGACGTCTGGCGACTCGCGAACTGCGACGACGCGGCGACGGCGCCGCCGTCCAATTTCGCCATCTGGTTCCCGTTCGGGAACATCGAGTACGCGTTCAGGTGCGTCCTAGTATCACACTGGTCCCCATACGACCGCGTCGGCGTGGTGAACGCCGATCCTTAAGGACTTTATCTCCCGGCGTACAGTACGTTTCTCTTCGCCGCGCACCCCTCGGTTTCGATCCCGACGCACCTTTTCAACTCCGCTTCTGACGCACCCCTCAACTCCACCCCGACGTTCGCTCGCTTCGCGCGGACCCTCGACCCGCAGAAGCGACTTCCCCGCGCGCGGGATGACGTGGACGCTGGGCGACCCCGGGGCGTACCTCGCGAGCGACGTGCAAGGTCTGCCCAGGGGCTCATTGCCGAGGGTCGCGGGCGGGGGCTTCCACGCGTCTTCGTACTGTTTCCCGCCGGCGGTGATTTTGAAAGAGGCGACGGCGACGGAGTACACCGGGTACGAGAAGTACGTCGGTGATCTGCGCGTCGCGATGGCGACGGCCGCGGACGCGAGAGTGGGAGGACTCGGTGACGCGAGAGGCGCGTGCGCGGCGGCGATGCAGAGCATTCGATCGGAGTGTCTCAAGCCGCGCTTGCCGGAGAGGATGCGAAAGGTGAACGAATTAATTAATTCGGACGGCGGGTTGAAAGAAACTTTCAAGCTGCCCGCGCTTCTGAGCGGACCGGACGCTTTCAAGAGGTTTCCGGGGTGGGATCCGAGCGGGGTCGCCGTGGACGAGCGCGCCGTGGACGTCCCCGCGGGTTGGGACGTGGTGCAGAGGCGGTAAGGTTGGTGAAAGAGCGAGTCTTCCATCTTAATTAAGGTTTACCTTAGCGTAAGTCGTCGGCCAGCTCTACCGGACTCCACTACTCAACACGCCTCCTCCGCGTTCGCCGCGTGCAGCGAGTCCTCGCACACGAGGAGCTGATGTATCAGACTGAGGTAGTTTATATCCGCGCCCATGACGTGAAGTAACGTCTCCACGGTCTCCGTTTCTTCCTGGCTTTCGTCGAGTTCGTCCAAGGCTCGGTACGCGCGAACGAATTTACTCTCTCCGAGGACGTCTTGCAAATGCGCGCGCAGGTGTTCGATCCGCGAGGGCAACGACGCGGAAGACGGAACGTCAACCGTCGCGGCGTCGTCAACGTCGTGAACGACAACGTCGCCGCCCTCCGCGAAGACCGTCGACGGCGGGGAGTCCGGGGGAAAGAACGCGCTCGAGGCGTCGAGCGAGCGCTCCAGAGCCGCCGGGGCGTCGCCGCCGCCGCCGCCGCCGCGCTCCGGCGGCGGCGGCGGCGTCGACGGCGTCATCATCCGAAGCCTTCTCTCCGCGTCGTCGTCGTCTCTCGGCCCGACGACGCCCGCCGCGGCCGCGATGTCCTCCGGCGTCGCCGTCGACGCGCCCAGATACGCGTCAGCGCTGACGTGTCGTTCGATAACGCTGACGTGTCCCTCCGTGGACCGCTCGTTTTCGTTTTCCTCCGCGCGGCGGCGGTTGCGCTCCGCGGCGCGGCGGCCGTCCCAGAACGCCTTCCTCCGCGCCTCCTCCTCGGACAACGGAGAAGACGGTCGGTCGCACTCGCACTCGCGCGCGCCCAAACCCAACCCGGACTCGGAATCCGTAACCTCCGAGGCGCCGCGCGATCGCGGTTCGCGCTCGCGCTTCCCCGCGGACGACGGACGCGGCTTAGGGTCGTTCCATACAAGCGAACGTCGGGGTGGAGTTCAAAGGCGTCAGGTGGAGTTGAAAGGCGCCGAGGTGTGTCGGGATTAAAAGCGAGGGATGGGCGGAGAGAGAGGACGGCGAAAGTCCTTAAGGAATCGCGTTCACCACGCCGACGCGGTCGTATGGGGACCAGTGTATAGAACGCACCTTAGACGGACGCGGCGGCGGAAGGCGTCGCGCCGTCGCCGCCTCGTCGACGACGTCCTCGACGGGCGGCTCGCCTCGCGCTTCACGCTCCGCGCGCATTCGGTTTCGCTCCGCCGCGGCGCGGTTCTCGAGAAACACCGCGCGGCGCTCCGCGGTGCCGACGTCTCGGTACATCGCGCTCGCGACGCCGCGAGGGATCCGGGGATCCGGCGGCGGGAGCGCGATCTCGCCGAAATTCCATTCGGGGCGCGCGGCATCACCTGGTGAAGTTCAAAGGCGTCAGATGGAGTTGAAAGGCGTCAGAAGCGGAGTTGAAAGGCGCCGAGGGCGGGGATTGAAAGCGAGGGATGAGCGGAGAGATGCGCCGGGAAAAGTCCTTAAGGATCGGCGTTCACCACGCGGACGCGGTCGTATGGGGACCAGTGTGTAGAACGCACCTCCGGCGTTCGCGTGGGCGTTCGCGTTCGCGTTCGATCCCGGTCCTTGTCCCGGTCCCGGTCCTCCTCCCGCGCCCGGGAGCGCCCGCGGCTGCGCCGCCGGCGGCGTCCGCGCCCGCCTCTCCTCCTGCTTGCGCGCGCGCTCGAGATGCTTGCGCTGCGCGTCGCGCATCTGCTGAATCAGCGGCGACTCCTTGACGTAAATTTCGCACGCGGGCGCCTCCGGGTCGAGGCTTCCGCGCTCGGACCGCGCGACGGCGGCGGCGTTCGCGCGCGCCTCAGCCTGGCGTTGCTTAAACTCTCTTCGCGCCTCCTCGCGCGCTTCCGCGCGCGCCTTCTCCGCGCGAAGGCGCTCCTGCGCGCGCTTCTCTTCCGCGGCGACGCGCGCGGCGACCTCGCGCTTCTCTCGAGCTTCCAGACGGCGTCTGGGTGGAGTTTAAAGGCGTCAGAAGCGGAGTTGAAAGGCGTCGAGGGCGGGGATTGAAAGCGAAGTGTGGGCGGAGAAAGACGACGGCAAAAGTCCTTAAGAATCGGCGTTCACCACGCGAACGCGGTCGTACGGGGACCAGTGTGAGATGGGACGCGCACCTGCGCTCCTCCGCCTCCGCGAGCCGTTTCGCTCGAATCTCATCCGCCTCTCTCCGTCGTCTCGCCGCCTCCTCCGCGGCTCTCGCGGCTCTGCGTTCGGCGAGGACGTCGATCGGCGCCGCTCTTCTCGGTGGACTCGATCGCTTGACCGGCGCGGGCTGTCCCACGACGGCGATGACCGGCGGCGAGACAGCCGCCGGCGGCGGCTTCCGACGCGCCGCCGCCGCCGCCGCAAACGCCGCGGGCGCCGCAAACGCCGAGGGCGGAGACGGGTCTTTCGACGCCTTCGCCTCCTCCTCCCGTCGCCGCGGCGGACTCAGCCGCCCGTCCCTCTGCAGCGCGCGCATCCCGCCGCCGGCCCCGGCGCCGCCCGCGCCTCGCCTCGGCGCGTGGATCACCGTGTGCGAAAACTCATCCTCGTGCGTCTTTTTCTCCAAGAGCCTCTTCGCCGCGTCCTTAAACGGCGCTTTTTTAAGGATGTCGTTCACCCCCGGTCTCTTCGCGGGGTTCTTCGACAACATCGCGTCCAGGACGTCCCTGAGCGCCTTGCCGTACCGCGCGCTCACCGGCGGGTACTTCCCGCGGATGATCTTGAGGATGAGAAGCTTCAGCGACGCGCCTTCAAACGGATGCGTCAGCGTGAGCATCTCGTAGAGGACGCATCCTAAACTCCACACGTCGCTCTTGTGGTCGTACGGCTTGTTCTCGCAAATCTCCGGGGACAGATAGTACGGCGTCCCCACCGCGGTGGACGCGAGCGCGGTCGTGCACGACAGCACCTTGCTCACGCCAAAGTCCCCCAGTCGCAGCGTCCCGTCCGCGGCGACGAAGACGTTTTGCGTCTTCAGATCCCTGCGAAGAAACGCGCGCACGAAGAAACGAAAAGAAACGTCGTTAGGATGAGCGTTATGAACGACGACGGTCGGGCGGACTACGAGTACTCACCTGTGAAGCACCTTGCGGTCGTGGACGTGTTTCAGCCCGAGGAGCAGCTGCGTGAACATGTCCACGACGCGGCGCTCGGGCAGCGGCGCGCCGCGCTGTCGTTTCGTAAGTTGATCGGTCGACGCGTCGGTCAGTTTCGTGTTCGCGATGAAGTTTGAAACCGAGGCGCAGGGTGAACGAACGAGTAACGATTTTTTTTTGGCAGGCTGGCAAGCGCAACGACGACGACGACGACGCGCGCGCACCTGCGCCTTGAGGAGCTGGTAGAGGTCGCCTCGCTCGCAGTAATCCATGACGATGCACAGCTTGCCGCGGTCCGTGAACGACTCGTGGCACGTCACGATGTTCGGGTGGTGCAGCGCCGCGAGGAGCTGCGCCTCCAGCCGCGCCGCCTCGCGCTCGTCTCGCGGCATCCGCGACACGTCCACCTCCTTGACGACGAATTTTTCAGACGGATCGGCGCGCGATGTCACGAGGATCGCAGCCCCGAACGAGCCCTTCCCGAGCGTCTTTACGCGCGCGTACTTGTCCATGATGACCGACGACGACTCACCGACGCTGATGAGAGCGTTCGCGCCGGCCGATGTCGGCGGTTCGACGTCGGCGGGCGGCGTCGGGAGCGCGATCGGTCGATCGGTCGGTCGCGCGCGCGCCGCGGGACCACGATTCACCTCGACGACGACGACGACGACGGCGGCGGCGCGCGAACGACGCGGCCGCGCGCGCCCGCGCGATGGCAGCGGCCGCGAGGCGTCGTCGGGAAGCGCGACGCGGACGTCCGCGGAGCGCGCGCGGGAGCGGAGGAGCGACGCGACGCGAGCGCGCGCGTCGAAGTCGCGCGGCGGTCAACGAGGAAAGTCCGGCGGGTGGGCGTTTCTCGCGCGTTGTTGTCAAAAAAACGCGAAACGTGTCGAGATTGACGTGACAGGCGGCGAGGGCGGCCAGGTCTTACTAGTTACTCATACGAAACGTACTACTGTACGCGTACGTACAGTACGCCGCGAAATGCACGAAATTCCGTTGTTCGTTCCGCGTCCGGTAAGTTGTCCGGGGGGAACATTCGTTCAAAATCACCTGTCGCGCCCCCTCCGTCGTGCGCGCGCGCGTCCCCGCGTCATGCCTCGCGCGGTGCCGAAATGGCTCCAGGAGGAGGCGGAGGAGGCCGCGCGCGAGTCCGCGAAGCTCCGCTCGCGGCGGACGCGACCGGAGCTGAGGAAACACGCGGAGACGGAGCTGGTCGCGGCGCTGTCGACGCTCGAGTCGATCTCGCGCGAGGGGCGTCAACGCGGCGACGCGGTCGCCGACGCGTCGTCGTCGTCGTCGTCGTCGTCCCCGGGCGCGTCGCCGCCCGTCTCGCCGACGATGATAAACGCGCTCAAGAGCAAGCCCAAGGGCGAGCGAACCGCGCTCGGCGTCCTCACGAACGCGTATCTCGACACGACGGAGCGCGAGAAGTGCGCGACCACGACGGCGAAGAAATCGGATCTCAACGACTCCGCCGACGCGCGCGCGCCCTCCGCCGCTAATGCCGCCTCCGGCGTCGTCTCCGCGAAGAGCCGAGCGCTCATCGACGAGAAAGAGCGGCGGATGCGCAGCGACGAGGCCGCGGCGGCGGCCTTGATGGCGAGAGACAAGGCGGAAGCGCGCGTCCGCGACCTCGCAGCGAAGCTCGCCGCGCTCGAGCTCGAGGCGCGCGAAAGCCGCGCGGCGCTAAAGGTGGCGCGCGCGGAGGGCGCGGCCGAGGCGCGCGCGATCGCGGAGGACGACGCGAAAAGAGCCTCCGAGTCGATGCTCGCCGCCGCCGCGGAGGCGACTAAAGCGGCGGACGCTCGATGCGCCGCCGCGGAGGAGGCGAAGACGCGCGTCGAGTCGACGTTCCGCGAGCAGCGAGAGGTGATGGAGATCATGTTCAAGGACCTGGAGGTGGCGACGGAGATGCAGAGCGCCAACGCCGCGGACGCCGCCAAATCGCGCGACGAGCTGAAGCGCGTCATCGCGGAGCTCGATGACGCGCGTACCGCGCTTCTCCGCGTCCGAGAGGACGCGGAGAAGGTCGAAGGCGGCTTGAGGGCGGAGCTGCGGAGCGCGCGCGACGCGTTCGCGTGCGAGCGGCGACGAATGGAAGAAGCCGCGGCGGCGGGGGACGGCGCGCGCGATGCGATGCTCGTCGAGGCGATGACGAAGGCGAGGGAAGAGGCGCTGGCGGTCGCCGAACGAGAGAGGAGCGCAGCGGTGGCGGACGCGATGCGCGAGGCGGCGAAGGAGAAGGAGGAGGCGTTGGCGGCGGCGGCGGCGACGGTGAGACTGCTTCCCATACGACCCCGTTCGCGTGGTGCACGCCGTTCCTTAAGGACTTCGCCCGTCGTCACTCTTCACCCGCGCTTCCCTTTCAACGTTCGACCGGTAAGACGTTCGACTGACCGATCGCTTCACCCACGCAGGCGGCGACGACGGCGGCGGCGGCGGAGACGGCGACGAAAGCCGCGAAGGAAGACCTCGACCTCGCGACGCGCGCGGCGTCGGACGCGAAGGCGGCGCTGACGGACGCGATCGCGAGACACGCGGAGGACAAGAAGCTCGCGCTCGACGCGCTCGTCGCGGAGCACGCGAAAGAGGTGGCCGCGTTGAAGGCTGACAGCGCGGCGGCGGCGACGGCGCGCGAGGAAACCTTCGCCGAGGAGACGCGCGCGGCGATCGAAGCCGCCGTCGCCGACGCGACGACGCGCGCGGAGGCGACGCACGCGGCTGCTCTGAAGGCTGCGGTCGCCGACGCGACGACGCGCGCGGAGGCGACGCGCGCGGTCGCTCTGAAGGCTGCGGTCGCCGACGCGACGACACGCGCGGAGGCGACGCACGCGGCTGCTCTGAAGGCTGCGGTCGAGGACGCGGCCGCGAGCGCGCACGAACGCGCGACGTCCGCGGCGACCGCCGCGGCGGAACGCGAGCTCGACGCGCGAGAGGCGTCGCACGCGGTGGCGATGGCCGCGGCGAAGACGGCGCTGGAAGAGACGAAGGCCGAGCTCCGCGTCGAGAGGCTGACGCCGCGGATGACGACGACGAACTCGGAGCTCGAAGAAGAACTGAAGAGCGTGCGCGCGGAGAGGGACGAGCTCGAGCGCGAGAGGGACGCGCGGATCGCCGCGGCGACGGCGGCGGAGGAGGCCAAGGCGCGCGCGGAAGCCGCGGAGCTCGCCGCCGCGCTGAGCGCGCGCGAGGCGAAGAACGACGTCGTCGCGGTGAAGAACGACCTCGCGCACGCGAGAGCCGCGCTCGCGACCGCGCGCGGGGAGATGGACGCGATGCGAGCGGGGATGGAGGAGGAGGCGCGGGAACGCGAACGCGAACGTGAACGCGAACGCGCGGCGGCGGCGGCGACGACGGAGATTGAGATACCGCTCGACGACCCGAAAGACTTCTCGAGAGAAGCGGCGCAGGAGATGATCAAGGCGCTGACGATTCGCAACGCGGAACTCTCGAGGGAGCTCTCGAGGGAGAAGAAGAAAGGGTACGGCGGCGCCGCCGTCATCGAAGGCGTCGCCGGCGTCCTCGACATGTTCTTCAACGGCGTCGACGACGACGACGACGACGGCGAGGTTGGCGAGGTCGGCGACGCCAGAGCGGCGCCGGAAGTGGAGGACACCCCGCGGACGCTAAAGAAGCGGTGAGGCGAGAGAGAGGGGAATAAAGAATAGTCGGGTCTACTAAGGTTATTACCTAGAAGTTGTGCTGTGATGAGGTCATCGTGCGCGACGAAGTCGCCGTGCGCACAGTACGTGAAAGTATCTCATCGTCCGCACTTCCGGAAGCGCTCGCCTCACGGAGCCTCCCACCTCTCGCGCGCCTCCGCCTGCGCGAGCAGCGTCTCGCTCGAGTGCAGCAGCCCGCTCGCGAGCTGGTTCACCTCCCTCCGCGCCTCCGGGGACGTCGGCGTCCGGAACGTGAACGCTGGGTCCCCGGGTCCCGAGCTCGTCGTCATCGTCGCCGCCGTCGTCGTCGTCGCGTCGTCGAAGGACCGGCCCAGATCCCTCGCCGGAGATCCCTCGTCGAGCGTCAGCGCCGCGGCGACCGCGCGTCGGTGCGCCTCCGCGATTCGCGCGTCGCGGTCGCTCACCGCCTTCTCCGCGTCCTCCGCGCGGCGCCTGAGGTCCTCGACGTCCTTGGAGCGTCGCTCTCGCGTCGCCATCGCCGCGCGGAGTTCGCGCTCCGCCCTCGCGAGCCTCGCGGCGAGCGTCGCGGCTTTCACCGCGGAGGACGCCGTCGTCTCCGCGGCGCGGCGTTCGCTCGACGTGAACAACGGCGGCTCTCTCTCTCTCCGGGCAGGAGGCGGCGATGATGATGAAGGTAAACGCTCGCGTTCGGTGCGTTTCTTCGACGTCGTCGACTCGAACGCGACGCGCGCCTCGGCGCGTCGTCGCGCCTCGACGCTCGGCGGATCTCGGCGGGTCGCGAACGGACGATCGCGGTGGATCGGGTTCGGGCGTCGTCCCTCGCGACCGGTCATCGTGACTGGTTCCCATACGACCGCGTTCGCGTGGTGAACGCCGTTCCTTAAGGACTTCGCCGCCGCCGACCTCGTCGCCCTCGCCGGCGTCCTCGTCGTCGTCGTCGTTCGCTTCGGCGTCCTCGTCGCCGACGCGCCGAACGCCGGCGGCGTTCGCGCGGCGACGACGACGTCTCCGCGTCGCGCCGGAACCGGCCGCGCGATCCGCGACGACGTCGCGGGCGCCTCCCAGCCGCCGCCGCCGCCGCCGCCGCCGCCGCCGCGTTGGTCCCTCAGCACCTTCGCGGCGCGCCACGCCTCCTCCTCCCTGCGCATCACCGCGTCGACGCGCTTGATCGCTTTATACCTCGCGTCGATCGGGGACGCCTTCGAGGCGGTCGTCGACCCCGGCGTCGCGGAGGCGGCGGCGCTCCGATCGCCGCCGCCGCCGCCGCGCGGGGTCGTCGACCACGTCCCGCCGCCGGACACCATCACCGCGGTCGGCACGCCCCGCTCTACGCGTCTGCGCGCCGCGGACGCGAGCCGCACCTCCCGCGCCTTGGACTCCGCGAGCCGTCGTTCCTCGCGCACCGCCGTCGCGACGCGCCTGTCCGCTTCCGCTCTCGCGTCGCGCAGCTTCGCCCGAGCCGCGAGCTTCGTCTCCTCGACGACGCGCGCCTTCTCCGCGGCGCGCGTCTCGTTCAACGTCGCGGCGTCTGACGCGGCGCGCCACTCGTCGCGCATGACGGCGACGCCGGCGGTGAGATCCGCGCGCGCGCGTTCCAAATCCGCCGTCGCCGCCGTCGCGCACTTCAGCTCCGCGCGAACCGCTCGGAGCTCTGAGGGTCGTTCCATACAAAGCGATGGCGGGGTGGAGTTCAAAGGCGTCAGGTGGAGTTCGAAGGCGTCGAGGGCGGGGATTGAACGCGAGGGATGGGCGGAGAGACGCGCCGGGCAAAGTCCTTAAGGATCGGCGTTCACCACGCGAACGGGGTCGTATGGGGACCAGTGTATAGAACGCGCCTGACTCGAGCGCGAAGACGCGCGCTCTCGCGTCCGCGGCGGTCGCCTCCGCGTCGCGCGCGCGAGCGGCGACGGTCAGAACTTGGCGGTCCGCGGACGGCGTTGACGCGTCGATCCAGAGCGATTCGAGGACGAAAGGCGCGTGCGTGTGCAACCCGCCGACGCCAACCTCGACGCTGTCTGAGGTGCGTTCCGTACAAAAACAGTTCACCGGTCAGTTGAAACAGAAGGAGACGCGATCGATCAAGTGTTGAAACCGAGCTACATATGGGTGAAACACGTTTGTATAGAACGCACCTGAGCCGGCGAGGTCGTTCTCGCGCGTCGCCGGGGACGTCATCGCGCGGTACAGGATCACGAGGCGGCCGCCGCCGGCGCGTCCGACGGGGACCGGGACGTCCGTCACGAACCCGGTCGTCTCCAGCGTCGTCGTCGCGTCCGACGGCGGCGGAGGCAACAACGCCGCGAAATCGGCGCCGAGAAGCGTTCGGAGATTATCCGACACCTTGACGCGCACGCCGAGGCCGCCGGAGTCCGCCGCGAGCTTCCGGACCGCCTCCGTGACGTCCACAGCTCTCGAAGGACGATGACGACGTTGTTGTACCGTTGTGTCGGTTGACGTTCCATCTTCTTCTTCTCCGGCGATGTCGTTCTCGTCGTCCTCGTCGTCGTCCACGAACAACGTCGCGCGAAGAATCTTGAGCACCCTTCGCGGCGCGTCCGCCGCGTCCGGGTCGACGCCGTTCGGGAAAAGCCGGTGCCGCAACGCCGCGGCGACGGCGGCGTTGTCCGCCGCGAGCGCCTCCGCGGCGGCCGCCGCCGCGAGCGCGCCCGCGAGCTTCTCGGACGCGAGCCGCTCGGACGCTCGCGAGGCGTGGAGGTCCTTCGCCGCCTTATCCGCCGCGGCGGCGGCGTCGTCGCGTTCGCGCCGCATCCTGTCGCGCGCGTCCACCGCCTCCCGCTGCGCCTCGACCACCTCCGCAATCTCGCGCTCCTTCTCGCGTAAGCGCGCGCTCGCAAGGTCCTTCCCGGCGCTGGACACGTTGTGCTTGATGACCGCGTCCGCGGCCGCGCGCTGCGTCGCGGCGACGTGTCGCTCCATCTCGAGCGCCGCCGCCGCCGCGGACGCGACGTCGCCTCTGACGTTTCGAAGCTCCTCGCGCAGGTCATCCGCGAGAGCGCGTGCCGCCTCCGCCGCGGACCGCGCGGCGTCCGCGTCGTCCCTCGCCGCCGCCTCCGCCGCGGCGGCTTCCGACGCCGCGCGCGTCGCGACGCCGTAGTTCACCGCGTGCGTCGCCGCAGCCGCTTCCATCGTCGCGATGGCGGCGTTCGCCGCTCTGAGCTCCGTCGTCAGCGTCGCGCACCGCTCGCGCGCCTCCGCCGCGCGGCGCTCCGCCTCCTCCGCCGCCGCCGCGCCGCTCTCCGACGCGGCGGCGACGTTCGCGATGGACGCCGCGCTCTCCGCGAGCCGCGCGCGGAGCGTCTCGATCTCCGCGTTCGCCGCTTCGATCGCCCGTCGCGACGCCGCGTCGAGCGCGACGCCGTCGCGCGCCTCGGCGCCCGCGGCGTTCCGCTCCGCCTCCGCGTCTCTCGACGCGCGCTCGCGCTCCGCGGCGGCGGCGTTCTTCCCGAGAATGGCGAGCTCCTCCGCGAGCGCGGACGCGCGGTTCCTCGCGGACTGCGCGTCCATGCGAGCCGCGGTCTCGGCGTCTCGCGCGGCGTCGCGTTGGCGATACGCCGACGCCGCCTCCGCCGCGGCCGCCTCCGCCGCCGCCTCGGCGGATTCGGCGCGAAATCGCGACGCTCTGAGCTGCTCCTCGACGCGGTCGCGCGACGTCGTCGCCGTCTCGGTCGCCGCGATCGCGCTCGCGAGGTCCGCGCGCGTTTTCCCCGTCTCAGTAGCGCGCTTCGCCGCCGCCGCGTCCATCTCGTCCTTCGCTCGCGCCATCTCTCGTCGCAGCGCGTCCTCCTTCGCCGCGCACCGCGCGAGCTTCTCCTCGAGCGTCCTCGCGCGCTGCGTCGCCGCCGCCGCCGCGGCGGCGGCGGCGTCGAGGTCGGTCGCCATCCGCGCGGCGCGTCGGGACGCGTCGCGCGACGCCTCGGCGTGTTTCTCTTCGACGTCCGCGAGCCGCTTCTCCGCGTCTTGGAGTTTCGCGCGGCCGCTCTCGACCGCGGCTTGGGACGCGTTGAGGACGCTCTTGCCCGCGGCTTCCTCATCCTTGAGCCGCTCGGCGTGGTGTAAACGCTCGCGTTCGAAGCGTTTCTCCATGTTTTCGAGCTCGGCGGCGTGCGCGGTTCGCGTCGCGGAGAGCGCGGCGTCCATCGTCGCCGCCTCCCTCGTCTTCTCCCGCAGCGACGTCGTCGCGCTCTCGAGCTTAGCCTCCGCCTCCTCGAGCTTCGCCTCGAGCCGAGCTTTTTCATCGGAGATGGCTTCGAGCGCGCCGGCGCCGGCGGACGCGCTCGCGCGGTGTTCGTCGAGGTCGAGTCGCGCGCGGTCGAGCGCGACGCGCCGCGCCTCCGCCACCGCCTCCGCGTCCCTCCGCGCGTCCCTCTCCGCGTCGCGCGCTTCCTCCGCGTCGCGCGTCGCCTTCTCCGCGCGCAGCGCTCTGGCGCGCGCCGCGTCCGCGGCCCTCTCCGCGTTCTGAGACTCCACCTCGCGCGTGACCATCGCCGCCGCGGCTTCGGATTTATACGTCTCCGACGCGTCGCGCTCGCGTTCGAGCGCCTCCTCGGTCTTTAGGAGCTCCGCGCGTAACGTCTCGATTTGAGCCGTTATCGTAACAACATGCGTGTTCGAGCTCATCACGGACGCGTCCTCGCCCCCCCTGGACGCGTCGTCCGCGAGCGCCGCCTCGAGCTCGCGCGCGCGGCGGTCGAGCTCGTCGATTTTCTCGTCGGCGCGTCGAAGCGCCGCTTTGGCGCCGTCGAGCTCCGACGCCGCGGCGACGCTCGCCTCCTCCGCGGTCGCCGCCTTCTCCTCCGCGCGCCGCGCGCGCACGTCCGCCTTCTCCGTCGCGTCCGTGAGCGCGGTGACGCGTTCCGCGTGCGCGGCGCGGTTCTTCTCGACCAGTGCCTCCGCGCGCGCCGTCTTCGCGGCGGCTTCCTCCGCGGCGGCGACGGCGCGGCGCTCGCGCGTCGACGCCCTGTCCGCCTCCCCGCGCGCGTCCGCGGCTGAGGGTCGAGGGAGGGTCCATACGAAGCGACGAATGTCGAGGTGGAGTCGAAAGGCGTCAGAAGTGGAGTTGAAAGGCGTCGAGGTGTGTCGGGATTGAAACCAGCGAGGGACCCTGGGCGGAGAGATGGATGCGCCGGGTGAGAAAGTCCTTAAGAAACGGCGTTCACCACGCCGACGCGGTCGTACGGGGACCGGTGTAAATATGAACGCGCCTGAAACGCGCGTCGCCGCGAGCTCGGCGCGCGCCGCGTCGCGCTCGGACTCGGCGGACTCTCGCAGACGGCGCTCCTCCGCGTGCGACGTCTCGGATTCGGACGCCTCCGTTCGGACGCGTTCGCTCTGCGACACCGCGGCGTCGAGCTTGGCGCGGAGCTCCGCGCACTCGGCTCTGTAGGGCCATTCCATACAAAAACAGTTTTTCATCGGTCAGTTGAAAGGGGACGAGATCAAATGTTGAAACCGAGCGATGGGTGAAAAACTTTTGTATAGAACGCACCTGTAGTCGTCCGCCTCCGCCGCGGCGGCGATGGAGAGCTGTCGCGCGCGCTCCGCCGACTCCCTCGCCGCGGCGGCGTCCGACTCGGCGTTTCTGCGGAGCGTTTGCTCCTCGTTCTTCGCGCGTCGCGTCGCTTCCAACAGCGCGTTCGCGTCCTCGTTCGCGTTCCGTAACGACGACTCCGCGTCCGCTAACGCGAGCTCCAACGCCTCGCACTTCTTCGTCGACGCGTCCGCGAGGGTTTCGTACTGTGTGGGTGAAGCGATCGGTCAGTCGAACGTCTTACCGGTCAAACGTTGAAAGGGAAGCGCGGGTGAAGAGTGACGACGGAAAAAGTCCTTAAGGAACGGCGTTCACCACGCCAACGCGGTCGTATGGGGACCAGTGTATAGAACGCACCTCCTCCGCGCGCGCGATGGCGGCGGCGAACTCGCTCGCGAGCTCGGAACGCGAAACGTCAGCTTCTCTCCGCGGAGAGCTCTCGTTTTCTCGCGTCGCCGCCGCCGACGCGTTTTCTCTCTCCGCGTCCGCGAGCGCCTCCTCCAGCGTCGCGATTTTCGCGGCGGACGCCGCCGCCGACGCCTCAAAATCCTCGCGCGTTTTCCTCTCCGCCGTCTCTTTCGCTTCTCTCGCGGACGCGAGCTCCTCGCGCGCCCTCTCGAGCTCTCCCCGCGTCGCCGCCGACGCCTTCTCCGCGACGGCGAGCGCGTTTCGAGCCGACGTCGCGACGCGATCGAGGTCGTCCTTCTCTCGCTTGCTCCTCTCCAGGTCCGCGCGGAGCTGGATCTCCGTCTCAGGGTCGTTCCGTACGAGCGATGATATCGGGGTGGATTTGAAAGGCGTCAGAAGCGGAGTTGAAAGGCGTCGAGGTGTGTCGGGATTGAAAGCGAGAGGTGGGCGGGGAGATGCGCCGGGAGAGAAAGTCCTTAAGGATCGGCGTTCACCACGCGAACGGGGTCGTATGGGGACCACTGTAAGATAGATAGAACGCACCTCCGCGGCGAGCGCCGCCGCCGCGGACGCCGCGGACGGCGACGCGGGGCTGCCGACTTGGCCAACTTCGCCGCCGCCGTCGCTCTGCTGGGCGTTATTAAACCCTCCAAACGGCGGCGGGCTCGGCGGCGGGCTCGGCGGCGGCGCGCCGTAGCCCCCCGCCGGCGGCGGGCTCGGCGGCGGCGCGGGGCCTTCCCCTCTCGCCTCCGCGAGCAGCGCGTCCATGCGGTTCCACTCGTATTCCGCCTCAGCGCGTTGCGCTTCCAACGCCTCCGCGAGTTCTTCGACGGCGGGGACGCCGCCGTGCTTCCCCGCGGCTTTCATCATGCCGTGGTATTTCCTCAGATTCCTCTCCGCGCGCGTCGCGCGTCGGCGCCACTCGCGGAACTGCTCTTCGCCGTCGCCGTCGCCGGCGGCGGCGGCGACGGAGGATTCGATGGAGACTCGGCGCGGCGGAGCCGCCGCCGCCGCCGCCGCCGCCGCGAACGCCGCCGTCTCCGCCGCGAGCTTCCTCTCGAGGACGTCCGCGCGCGCGTTCGCCTCGGCCGCGTTCTTCTCGTGCCGCGCCGCCGTCTCCGCGGCGTCCTCCGCGACTCGTTTCAGCGCGTCGCACCGCGCCGTCGCGGCTTCCTCTGCCTCGCGAATGATCTCCGTCCGCGCCGTCGCCTGCTCGAGCCGCATCTGGTGCTCCTCCTCCTTCGCGCGCAGCGTCTTCACGAGCTTCATCGCCACCTCGAGCTTCTTCTCGAGCGTCTTCCTCTCCTTCGCGTCGCTCGCAGCGTCCTTCGCGGATTCGAGCGGCGACGCGTCTTCCTCTCGTCGCTTCTGCATCGCCTCAAGCTCTTCCGCCTCCGCGGCGTGTCTCTTCGCGAGCTCCTCCAACTCCGCGGCGTGTCTCTGCGTCAGCGCCTCCGAATCCGCGGCGTGTCTCTGCGCCAGCGCGTACATCTCGTCCTTCAGCCTCTCGTTCTCCGCCGCGATTGTCCTCAGCTCGGCCGCGATCCGCGCGATCTCGTCCTCCGCCGCCTGATCCGCCGCGTCTCTCATCTTCGCCGCGGTCGCGTCGTTCGTCGCCTGATCCGCCGCGAACGCCGCCTCCAGCGCCTTAATTCTCTCCTCGTACGCGCCGCTCGCCGCGTCCCTCTTCTCGCGCTCCTCCACCGCCGCCGTGAGCGCGCGCTCGAGCTCCTCCGCGTGCGCGGCGTCCGCCGCTTTGATCGCCGCGACGCTCTATCATTCGAAGCGACGTCGGGGTAGAGTTGAAAGGCGTCAGTTGGAGTTGAAAGGCATCGATGTCGGGCGTTGAAAGCGAGGGGTGGGCGGAGAGACACGCTGGACAAAGTCCTTAAGGATCGACGTTCACCACGCGAACGCGGTCGTATGGGAACCAGTGTGAGGGACGCGCCTTGCTCTCCATCTCGACGATCCTCTCCTCCAGCGCGCGATGTGCCGCGTTTCCTTTCTCGAGCTTCGGGTCGAGGGTCCGTACGAGCGATGACGTCGGGGTGGAGTTGAAAGGCGTCAGAAGCGGAGTTGAAAGGCGTCGCGGTGTGTCGGGATTGAAACCAGCGAGGGACCCTGGGCGGAGAGATGGATGCGCCGGGAAGTAAAGTCCTTAAGGATCGGCGTTCACCACGCGAACGCGGTGGTATGGGGACCAGTGTGATGCTCCGAGGACGCGCCTCAGACGTCAGGTTCGCGACGTCGGCGCGCAACGCCGACTCGTTCTGCTCCGCCATCGCGTCTCGCACCTCCTCCGCGGCGCGCGCGTCTTCCTCCGCGGCGTGCGACTCCGCGAGCGCGTCGTTGAGCTGCTCGATGATTTGCGCCATCTCATGGGTCTTCGCGCGCAGTTCGGACGACGTCGCGCGTTCCGCGTCGAGTTCTTTCGTCGCCGCCGTCGTCGCCGCCGTCGCCGCTTTCTTCGTCGCGGCGGTCTGCTCCTCGAGCGCGAGCTTCAGCGATCGCGAGGACTCGCGCTCGGCCTCGAGGGCGTCGGATAAGGACTCCACCTCCGCGGCTTTCTCGTCGAGACGCGTCCGCGCCTCCGCCGCCTCCGCCTCCGCCGCCTTCGCCGCGTCGTCGCCGCCTTCGCCGCCGGTCGCCGCCTTCAGCGCCTCCTCGAGCTCCGTCTCGCGCGCGCGCAGCTTCTTCACCGTCGCCGCGGCGACTCTGAGCTTCTTCTGGAGTTCCGGGACTTTCGCGTCGGTCGACGCGTCGGAAGCCGCCGACGCGTCGTCGCCGCCGCCGCCGCCGCCCCTCTCGAGCTTCGCTTCCAAATCCCCGATGCGATCGCGCGCCGTCACGAGCGCGCGCTCGTGCTGGTCCGCGATCTCTCGCATCGCTTCCTCGCGCTCGACCGCGGCCTGGAGAAGAAGATGACGATGTCGATGATTCGATGATGATGGCGTGGGGGGAGGGATACCGCGCGTCAGTCGAGTGGCGACGCGGCGGGGCGGCGCGACGAGGGACCCGAAAGTCCTTAAGGAATGAAGTTCACAACGCGAACGCGGTCGTATGGGGACCAGTGCGACGACCGACGCGCGCGGATTGGATTCTTTCGGCGCTGCGATGTTGCCGAAGAAATCGCGGACGACGACCGGGGACGACGACGCGCCTTCGCCTGCGCTTGCAGCGCCTCGTTCGCGACCTGGAGCATGTCCAGCTCGTTCGTTTTGTGATCGAGCTTCCGCTGCAGCTTGTCCACATCCGACTGCGAGGGACGACGAGGAGGGACGGACGGCTCAGCCGTAAGGCGGCGAGACGAACGCGGGACGACGATGATTATTTAATCGATAAACGAGGTAAACAACGACGGGCGTCGCGTCGGGCGGCGCGCGACGAACGACGCGGCGCAATCGACGGCGGGGGCGCGATCGCGAGCGCGCGCGCACCTTGCTGGGCGTGCCAAACGGGGTTCGATTGCCGCCGAACATCCTTCCCAGGAAGGGTACGCGGCCGCGCTGTCCCTCGCTCGCGCGGACGTCGATGGCGCGGAACGACGACCGCGACGATGAATTGTTGGTTCGCGAGCGGAGCGGAGAGCGAGAGGTTTTTCGGCGCGGCGCGAGCGCGACCGGGCTACCGGGCCGCGACGGAGGTGCGTTCTATCGGCCGACAAAACGTTTTTCACCCACCGTTCGGTTTCAACATTTGATCGCGTCCCCTTTCAACTGACCGACGCACTTTTTTTGCACACACTAACTTAACTTATGACGAGTTTTTTCACTTCAACAAACGTTTCTGACGAGACCGCTTCTCGTCCCGCCGCCACGCCATTCTCTCCCCCTCGCACGACTCCGGTCGTCCCGCATCCCTTCATCCCTAACACCAAAAAATTCCCGTCTGTCTCAGACGCTCGACGCTCACCCTATCCACCGCGCGCGTCGCGTCGCGTCACATCACCCTGCACCCCGCCGCCGCCTGAGGGCCATTCCATACAAAAACAGTTCTCCGGTCAGTTGAAAGGGGAAGCGATCAAATGTTGAAACCGGGCGATGGGTGAAAAACTTTTGTGTAGAACGCACCTGAGCGTCGCTCAGCTGCTTCTGCACGTCCCCGTTGGCGCGATCCGCCGCCTCGTTCGCCGCGTCGGCGCGCGCCTGCGCCGCGCGCATCGCCTCGAGCGCATCCGCGGAGAGTCCGCCGACGCCGCCGCCGTCCCCGCCAGCCCCCCCAGCCCCGGGCAGACCTCCCGCGGCGAGCAACGCCGCGAGGTTCGCGCCGGCGCCCGCCGCCGACTGTCGCTGCTGATGGAGCGCCGCGATGAGCGCGCCCGCCGGGGAGCTCTGCGTCGCCGGCGCCGGCGGCGGCGGCGCCGCCGCCGCCGCCGCCGGCGACGACGCCACCTGCGACAGAAGCGTCGACGCGGCCATGAGGCACTGCGCCGCGAGCGTCGCCGCCGCCTGCTGCGCCGGGCTCTGCCCCGGGTTTGGGGACGACGCCCGCGGCGGCGGCGGCGCCGAGGGCGGCGGCTGCTGCCGCCGCCCCAACTCCGCGAGCGCCGGCTGGTGCGCGTACCCGGCGTCGTTGGCGCTGGTGACGGCGTTGGTGACGGCGTTGGTGACCGCGTCGTGGAACCCGCGCGCGGCGCCGCGCGCGGCGGCTTCGTGCAACGACGCGTCTCGCGGCATCGAGCCGCGCAAGCTCGAGTAGCGTTCGAGCAAACCGGCGTCGGCGTCGTCGTCGTCGGCGGTCGACCTGGGCGGCGCGGGGAACGACCCGGGGAGCCCCGCCGCGATCTGCTTGGCCTCACTGCGAATCTTCTCGCGAACCGGGCCGGGCGTGACGCCCGTGCGCTTCTTCTTGGGGTGCCCGCCGAGGAGTCTGAAGCCGCCGCCGCCGCCGCTGCCGCCGCCGCGTTTCAGTGAGGCGGCGCTAAAGACGGGGACGCGTCGGTCGCCCGCTTTCTCCACGAGCGCCAACGCCGCGGCTTCCGCTTCCGCGTCGGTGAAATCCGACCCCGTCGCTGACATGTGGTACCGCACCTTCTTCCGCTTCAGGCGCCGCTCGCACGTCTTGTTGTCCTTGCCAAACTCCGAGAGCGGGTGGAACGCGCGGCACGCCTGGCACTCTCGCGACGGGATCCCGCCGATGAGCACCGTCGTCGCGTCCAGATGCATGGGGCACGTCAACGGCAGGCGGATCTTCCCGTTGTGCCGCGAGCCCACCCCTTCGGGTGCTACGCGGAACCGCGCGCAGTCGTCGACGACGCATTTTTTCTTCACGCGCACGCGGTGCACCCACCCTTGCGCGCTCGCCTTCGACCGGGACCCCATCTCGCCGTACTTCAGTCCTCCTCCTCCTCCTCCTCCTCCTCCCGCGTTCGCCAACTCGTCGGCGGCGGGCGTGATGTGATACAGCGGCGGCGCCTCCGCGGCGGCGGTCAGCGCGCGCCATCTCGCCTCGGCATCCGCGGCGGCGTCCTCCGTCGATCGATCCGCCGTCGCCGCGACCCCGACCCCCCCCGGCGGCGCCGGCGCCGCGAGCAGCGTGCGCGCCGCCGCCAACCTCTCCGACCTCAGGCTCCCGTCCGCGTTGACCGTCGCGCTCGGCGACGACACCACGTTCATCGGGCGCCCCACCGGTTTATGCACGGAGCCCGGCGTGTTCGGCTTTCCCCCGTCGTCTCCTCCGCCCAACCCGCCGACGAGCTCCTCTCTGGTCATGGTCGCGGTCCCCGTCGCCGTCGCCCCCGACGGTCCCCGCGCCGCGTACGTCGGGCTCGCCGCGACGGCGTTCCGCTCGACGTCTTCTTCGGATCGCGCGGTCGCGTCGTCGTCGTCCTCCGCGTCGTCGTCCTCGACGTTCACGGGCGGGCGCGCGGCGGCGGCGGGGACCGCGGTGGTGACCGTTTGTCCCATCGTTTCCGTCGTCTCGCGCGCGTCGTCGTCGTCGTCGGCGGCGGCGTCGTCCTCGCGATCGTCCTCGCGCGCGTCCGCGTTCTCGTTCTTCGCGGGGTCGTCGACGTCGGCGAGATCGCGGTACCCGCGCGGGGGGCCCGCGACGCCGTCCGCGGGCCCCCGCGAGGGCGTGTCGGACACCTCCTTTTCGTCGGTCGCCGGCGCGAGGACGTCGATCTCGACGTCGGTCGCGCTCGGCGCCGTCTTCGTCGTCGCCCGCGGCGCGTGGCCCTTCCTCGGGCGTCGCGCGGACGGCTCGCCCCCGCGCGTCTCCGCCTCCGCGACCTGCATCGCGATCGCCGTTCGCGTCTCTCGTTGTGTTACAGACGCGGCGAGCCCCGCCGTCATACTGTATGTACAACGGTAGAAAGGAAGTTTTGACCAGTTTTGTGCGCGGATTTTTCTCAGATTTTTCTCGCGACGCGCTTCGTCCACTGATGACGCGTTTTCACCTGTTTTCCACAGCGCAATCATCAGTCTCGCGACCGCGCGTTCGCAGAGTGCTCTTTTCGCGTGCAGTCACTTGGTATTAAAATTGAACACAATCGCGCCATCGCGAGGCCTCGCCTCGCTTCGCCGCTAGAAGAAGAGAACGACGACGTCCTGTCGACGACCGCGGCGGAAGATCTCCGCCGCCGCCGCCGCCGTCCGTCGTCGTCGTCGTCCTTCTCGAGACGCCGCGACTCCATCCCCGGGTCCGCGCCCTCGCGGGCGCCTCTCGAGCGTCGTCGTCGAGTCACGTCATCACAATCGCCACCCGGGCGACGGTCGCTCGCGCTGGACCGTCGCCCCCCAAAAAATCAATCATCATCAGATCAGATCAGATCAGTCATCAACGTCCATCCGTCCGTCCCTCGCGTCGTCCGTCGCTCCCTCGCGAAGCTTCTTCCTCCTCCGTTAATCCTCCGCCCTCTTCATCACAAACAACCTCTCAACCTCTCATCGTTCGTTCGTCTCGTCGTCGCTTAGTACATGAACGCCGGGGAGTTGACGTCCTCGACGAAATCGATGCTCCCGGAGTCGACCGGCTTCATCAACGCGACGCCGAGAAGGTTCGCGGCGAACCCGGCGATCAGCGGCGCCTTCTCCATCGGCGATTGCGCCTTGGAAAGCTTCACGTTGATGTCTCTGAGGTTGTCGAGGTACTCCTTGAACTTCGGGTTGTACGTGTCGATCACCTGCGGGAAGATCTGCGCGGTCGTCTTGTTCGTCTGGTGGATCACGTGCATGTTAAACTGCGTCGTGTCGAGGCCGATGGACTCGTAGAACTCCGTGCGGCTGTGATCGTTGAGGTACATGGTGACGTACACGGAGAGGCAGAAGAATCGCGCCCAGAGCTTCGCCTCCCAGTCGTTGATGAACTCCGGCCTCGCCTTGAGGCACGCGGTGAAGAAATCGCCGTGGCGGTTCTCATCCTGGCACCAGTTCTCGAAGTACTGGAACAGCGGGTACAGCTGGTCGTTCGGGTTCTCCTGGAGGTGGCGGTAGATGGAGATGTATCTCCAGTACCCGATCTTTTCGCTGAGGTACGTCGCGTAGATGATAAACTTGGGCTTGAAGAAGGTGTACTGACGGTTCTTCGTGAGGAAGCCGAGGTCGAGCGCGAGGTTGAAGTCGCTCATCGCCTTGTTCAGGAACCCCGCGTGCCTCGCCTCGTCGCGCGACATGAGCGTGAAGATCTCCGCGCAGACAGGCGCCGTCTTCTTGAGGCGTCTCCCGAGCTCTTTGTAGAGGAGGAAGCCGCTGAACTCCGCCGTGCACGATCGCTCGAGGAACTCGATGAAGATCCGCCGCGATTCGCCCGTGATGCCGTCGGCCGCCTTCTTGAACGAGTCGTTGCGCACGAAGTGCTTCTGGTTGAAGTCCTCGCGGAACTCCTGGAGGATCGCCACGAGCTCCGCCTCGTCGAGGTTGGGGTTGATCTCCGTCGAGAAGAGCTGTTCCATCTCGTCAAAGTCCGTGGTGTAGAAGCGCGGCGTGAGGAGGTTCTCGTCCGCGGCCTCCTTGATCCCCTCGCGCATCTTCTTGATGCCGGTCTCCTGGTCCACCGCCGCGCCCGCGGCGCGGACGGCGAGGCGAGCGGAGGACGCGGCGCGGCGCGCGGCGGACTTGGGCAGGCGCGCGATCCGCGACGTGTCGCGCGAGGATCTCAGGGACGCGCGCGCGGCGACGCGCGCGGTCGCGGACATGGAGATCGTCTGGGACGCCATGGTGGCTGTGCGCGTTCGATCGAACGACGGCGAGGTCTTCGAGGGGGGGACGACGAACACGGCGTGATGCGTGCTCTGCGTGCGCGAGTATGGTGACGCGCGGCGTCGCGCGGATCGAGGCGAACGGAGCGGGGGTAAACCCGGTGACGTGGGTTTACGGATCGCGGCCGAGGGATGAGCGATTTTTCCATTCGCGCGCGCTCATTGGCGGAGGCGAGATTTTGAGATTTTGGCACCCGGTGAAGATCTGATTTTTGACCCACGGCGCGAGCGGCGCGGCGGGTGAAAACGGCAGGGTGAAAAAGGTCGTCGAAAGGCGATCGCCGACCGAGGCGCGGAATCGGTGCGGGCAGCGCGCGAGCGCGACGACAGGGTTCGTTGTGCTAGGGTCTTTATTCGCAAAGTTCCTGTAACTTACTCCACGCCGCTCCTCCCTCGCGACGCTTCAGTTCCCCCACCTGTCCGCCGTTCTCCCGCGGCAGTCAGTCAGTCGTCTCCTACCGCCGCGCGACCGTCCGTCCGTCCGTCTACATCGTCGTCCCGACTCGCCCCGAGCGCGCGCGTCGTCGTCGCGCGTTCGCATCGAGAAGAAAAAACAAAACGACGTCGTCGCGCGACCCGCCCGCTCTCTCGCAAACCAACCTTACTGGTCGAACACGCGAGAGAAGCCGGCGCCGTCGGAGGCGAGACCGTCGGACCCGAGCTTACCGCCAAACTTAATCGACGCCGGGTTCGCGTTCTTGCCGATGGAGCGCATGTTGTTGTTGGCCCCGACGCGTCCTTTGTTGACCTTTTCGGGGTAGACGCCATCCTTCGGGTGCAGGTACTGCACCTCCCCGGACGGGAAGACGCGGTACACGCACCCGTTGATCTTGTTCTTGGCCCTCATGGAGTTGAGAAGCGCGAGGCACTGCTCCTTGCGGGCGAGCTTAAGGAGGTTCGGGCCCTTGCGCATGATCGCCGCGCCGCCGGTCTGCGGAAGGAGGAGGAGGGAAAAAAAGGGAAATCAAAACGTCAGCGGGGAGGGTCGACGCGCTTCGAACGGCGCGGCGATCGCGCGCGGGTTCCGCGGGCACCGCGGGTTCCGACGACGCGGCGTCGTCTTCTCGCTCGCGGAGTCCCCCGCGAGCGATCGACGGCGCGTCGTCGGAACCCTAGCGGATCGCGCGATTATTCGGACGCGCGAGCGGCGCCGGGTCCGATCGAGAATCGATCGGACGACGACGCGAGCGGACCGACGTCGACGGCGTCGCCCCCGCGCGACGCGACGGCGGCGAGCTCTAAAAAAAACGCGACGACGCGACGCGCGGACGCGCACCGGCATCTCGAAGATCATCTCCTTGGGCGCCTCCCACGTGAGCACGTAGAACTCCTCGACCTGAGGACGCGAGCGACGGAGGCGGGTCGGGGGGGCGGCGGGGGGTGAGTTTTCGGTTCTGGGAGCGTTCGCGAGCGTGCGCGGGTCGTTCGTCTCGCGGATACACGGAAAAGATGATTTCGCGTGATCGCCCCCATCGCCCGAAGACGCGCGCTGAGGGCATCGCGCGAGCGATCGCGCCTCGCGCGCGATCGCATTTCGGTCGCACATCGCGCGCGGGCATCGCGCGATGCGAAAACGAGGCGCGATACGCGCGGGAACCCCGCGGAAACGCGCGTCTTCGCGCGGGGCGAATGGCCGGAGATATAGACCGATGATGGAGCCGAGCGATATTCCAGCGCGAAGGAAGCCGCGATGGGAGGTCGCGACGGAAACGCGCGCGCACCTGAGCCTTGCGGAGCAGACCGCCCGTGGAACCGCCGAAGATCGGGGACGGGGTGTTCGGGTTGAGCTTCGGGGGGCTCCACGGCGCCTCCTCCTTCTTCTCGACCGCCTTCTCCGCGGTCTTCTCCTCCGCGCGAACGAGGACGGACTGCCTCTTCGCGGCGAAGTAGGCCGGCTTCGCGGCGACGGATTTACCGGAGAAGGACGCGCGGAGCGCGACGCGGGAGCGCGCGGCCGGCGCGGCCGCGGTCACGTTGACGACGCATTGCGCCTGGGAAATGGCGGCCATTTTTCCAACGCGTGTCTCGCAGACGGTGGAGGGTGCAGTTATGAGCGCGCGCGTCGTCGCGGCGGCAATCTTCAACTCCTAGCTAGGAGACGCGACTCGCTCGCTCGTCGCCGAGCACGAAACTTTTCTATTGGCTCTCGGAAATCCGCCGGTACTTTCTCGTCTTTGAATTTCACGCCAGTGGGCTTTTAGTCAGAGGACGCGTACTGTACGCGTCGCGCGTACTCCCTCGACGCGCTTTTCGCGACCGACCGGGCTAAAAATCGGCATCGCGCGACGCTCGTGCCGTCATTCATTCGGAATGGCGACCGCCGCGGTCGGCGCCGCCGCCGCGCGGGGCGCGACGCCTTCGCCGCGACGCCGCCGCCAGCGCCCCTGCTCAGAAGAAGACAACACGCCGACGCGGTGGCGGTGGCGTCGCGTCGTCGTCGTCGCGGACGCGACGCGCGTTCGCGCGGGGAAGCGAAGCGATTGGGACCTGCTGCACGACGAGCTTCGCGCGTCGTCGTCGTCGTCCTCCTCCTCCCATCGCGTCGCGCTGGGCGTGGACTACGGCCGACGAAGGACCGGGCTCGCGGTGTCCTCCACCGGCGCGTCGCCGATCCCGCTCGCGGTGATCCCGTCCGTCCCGCCGCACGAGCTCGTGCGCGCGGTCGTGGACGCCGCGCGGAGGGAGCGCGCGACGGAGATAATCGTCGGGTTGCCGACGCAGCCCGCGGCGAGCGAGGCGCGGCGACGGACCGCGACGGGGCGAGCGCGCTCGTGCTCGAAGAAAAACTCGACTCACGCGGCGGCGCCCGCGGTCGTTGAGCTGCCGAGCGCGTGGCGCGCGACGGATTCGACGACGACGCCGTTCGAGGACGCGGAGGCCGTCGCGGAGGCGCTCGGGATGGACGAGCTGAGGGACGGGTTAACATCGCTCGGGATGAAAGCGGGCGGCGATGAGCGCGAACGCGCGGCGCGCGCGTGGGCGCTGATCGCCGCGGGGGGGGATCTGCGCGCGGTTCCGGACGGGATGTTCCGAGGCGGGGCGGTCGGGAAGCGCGAGAGGATCGACGAGGT
>NW_003315896.1:4244-12596 GCF_000151265.4 Micromonas pusilla CCMP1545 | reverse complement strand
GACGCCCCCGTATGATACGTCCTTCGGCGGCACCAAAATCGCCTCCCCCGCGTCCTTCGCGAAGTACTTCTCCAGAAGCACCGCCGCCGCCGCCGCCGCCGAAACACGCCGCCGCCGCGAAAACCGTCCTCCGCGGCGGATCGCGATCGCAGCGCGCCTCCTCGTCGAAGTCGAGGCCCCCGCTCCGCATGGACAGAATATGCGCGCGATTCGCGGAGGACGTCGCCGACGTCGCCGCGTCGCACGGCCTCGCCGTCTACCTGTACGACGAGACGCTCACCTCGAGAGACGCGGAGGCGGCGGCGCTCGCGTCCGGGAGGGGGGGTAAGGGTGGTAAACGACGACCGAGCTCGCGGCGGCGCGAGCACCTGGACGACGTCGCGGCGGCGATGCTTCTGGAGAAGTACTTCGCGAAGGACGCGGGGGAGGCGATTTTGGTGCCGCCGAAGGACGTATCATACGGGGGCGTCGACGCGGGGGGGACAGGGACGCCGCGCGAGTGAATAGAATCGTCTTCGTCGCTCGTCCATTCGTCCTCTCTCACTACTCGTTCGTTCGTTCATTCGTTCGGTTCACGCGCGCGCGTCGTCGGCGCCCCACTGGGGATGCGTCGGGTCTATCCGCGTCGTCGTCGTCGGCGTCGTCGGCGTCGTCGGCGTCGTCGGCGTCGATTTCGGATTCCCCCCCGTCTTCTTCGACAGCTTCGCCTCTCTCTTCGCCTCTCTCTTCGCGAGCTTCTCCCTCTCGAGCTCGCGCTTCCGTCGCGCCTCCTCGTTCCGCCGCCGCCGCGCCTCGAACATCCTCCGCCGGTGCTCCTCCTCCATCTCCCTCTCCGCCTCCCGCGCCGTCTTAGGGTCGTTCCATACAAGCGAATGTCGGGGTGGAGTTGAAAGGCGTCAGGTGGAGTTGAAAGGCGCCGAGGGCGCGTATTGAAACCGAGGGGTGGGCGGAGAGATGCGCCGGGCAAAGTCCTTAAGGATCGGCGTTCACCACGCGAACGCGGTCGTATGGGAACCAGTGTATAGAACGCACCTTCCGCGCGTACCCGGCGGGTATTTCAAACCGTCTGACGTGGCACGCGTCCGGCGGTCGCTGCGACTCGATCGCGTCGAGCTCCTCTTCCTCGCACTCGTGATCGGGTCGCAACGTCGTGAACGCTTTGAACTTGATCACGGCGTACACTGACATCATCACCGGCGCGAGCATCTTCACGGGGAAGAGGTGCTCCTTCTCCGCGGCGAAGACCGTGGCCATCTCGCGGGCTTTTTTGAGCGGCTTGTTCACGACGGAGACGACGTCGAGGATGGGGAGGACGTCCGCGATCGTCACGGGGAACGACTCCGCGAGCCAGCACTTCGCGGATACCTTGCGCGGTTTCGTGTCCTCGAGATCTCGCGATCGCGCGTCGGTCGGCGGCGGGGTCGGTTTCGCTTTCGCCGCCGCCGCGGGTTTTTTTCGCGGCGGCGGCGGCGGCGGTTCTTCTTCTTCTTCTTCTTCCTCCTCCTCCTCCTCCTCCGCTCGGATCACCGGCGGCCCGGCGCCTCCCTCCTCCGCCTCCCTCACCGCGTCGTTCCACGCCCTCAACGCGGCGTCCTCGTCGAACGGCTCCCCCCCGTCGCCGTCGTCGTCGCCGCCGTCGTCGTAATACTCGTCGAATTCCGTCTCCACCACTGCGGTGCCTTCGCGCGCGCTCGCGAGGTACTGCTCGAAGCTCCCGTCCGTCTTAAAGCTCCCGCCGCGGTGCACCACCTTCTTCTGGATCTTCCCGACGCACTCCCACACCTGCGTCTTCCACCCGTCGACCGTGTCGCGTTTTATCCCCCCGCGACTGAACAAAGATTTCGCCGGCCTAAACTTGACGTCGTCCGCGCGAGCCTCGTGTTTCACCGCGCCCTCTCTGATCATCCGCGCGGCGAGCTCGTCGACGCGTTTCAAGTATTCCTCCGACGTCGCCTCGTCCTCGTCCTCGTCCGTCGCGTCGATCGCTTCTCTCTTGACGTGGTCGACGAAGAACAACCGACCGGCGGTGGTCGCGTCGCCGCCGCCGCCGCCGCCGCCGCCGTCGCCGTCGCCGTCGCCGTCGAAGAGCAACGAAAAGTCGCCGCGCTTCCACTTTGGAAATATCGGCGCCTTTCCATCCTCGGGCGGCTCCTCCGCGCCGCGGAGCGTCCCGTCCACGCGCAGCCGCGTGCCTTTCTTCGTGACGTCGTACACGTCCGACGGCGCGTACCACCGCACCATCGGCCCGAACAGCGCGCTGCCGAACTCCCACTTTATCTTCACGTTGAAGTCGGGCAACGCGGAGAGCGCTCTGACGAGGGTCGTTCGATCGGCGGGTAATAATGTGGCGGGAAGTGATGTGATTGGTTAGTCATTATATGACGTGGACGTTTCATTGGACGACAGAGAGCGACGAAGATGGTGCCGGGAAAAGTCAGTCCTCAACGAATCGCGTGCACCACGCGAACGCGGTCGCTTGGGGACCGGTGGCGACCAAAACAAACGTAAACGCGCCTCAGTAACTCTGGCTTTTTCGCGCGCAGCGCCGCCTTCGCGCGCTGGTCGCTCGCGACGATCAACCTCCTCGCGATCGCGTGGTCCCGCGCGTGCACCGCCTCCTGTAGCGCGGTCCACCCCGCGCTCGAGCGCGCGTCGACGTCGAAGTGATCCGAGCGCGCGAGGACGACGTCGACGACGGCGAGGTGGCCGCGCGTCGTCGCCACGTGTAAGATCGTGTTCCCGCAGTCGTCCAGGACGTCGGAGAGCACACTGGTCCCCATACGACCGCGTTCGCGTTGTGAACGCCGATCCTTAAGGACTCCGGCCGTGTCGTCGTCGGTATTCGTGGCGGCGTCGACGTGCGCGTCCATCGCGGCTTCGAGCGCGCGGACGTCGCCGTAGTACGCCGCCGCGTGCAACGGGAACCGAACTCGCGCCGGCGTCGACGGCGATGGCGGCGCGGTTGCGGCGGCGGCGTTCGCGCGGTGCCTCGGGAGCCCGCGCCACGGCTGCTGCTGCTGTCGCCGCCGCTCGTCGTTCGCGTCGTTCGCGTCGGCGGCGAGGGACGCCGTGGACGGGCGTTCGTCCGGGCCGCGCGGCGTCGACGCGTCGACCCTCGCGACGAGATCTGACGACGCGCTCGCCTCGCCGCCGACGGCGAGCGCGGTCGCGGCGTCGACGAGCGCGTCGTCGTCGCGGCCGTCGTCGCCGTGGTCGCTCACCGCGTCCTCGAACCGGTCGTCGTCGTCGTCGTCGTCGTCGTCGTCGTCGTCGTCGTCGTCGTCGGACGCGTCGCGAGCGGCCGAGCGCGACGGCGCGGACGGCATCGTGCCCGCGGTCGACGCGCGCGCGCTCGTCAGATCTCGGACTGGGCGCGTCGTCCGATGGCTACTTCGCGCGGCGCAGGGGTGCGCGATGACGACGGTCCGCGCTCCCTACGCTCGCGCGCGCATATGATATCACGCGCGTCCGAGCCGCTCTCTCGCGCGCGTCTCCCGCGGGCGCGCTTCGCGCGGACGCGGCGCGGGCGCGTGTGTGTTCGGACACCGAACCGTCGGTCGCTCTTTTTCGTCGGCGTCAACAATCTGATGCTCATCGCTGGTGAACATACCCGATCGCGCCCGCGGCTTCGGACGCGCGATGACGTCGTCCGGGCGATCGATCGCGAGGCTCGCGGGGCTCCTCCGCGCGGGCGTCGCCCGCGGCGAGACGGCGGCGGCGGCGGCGGCGTCGCGGGCCGCGCACCGCGCGATCGTCGGTTCCGATCGCCAGCGTCACCACGACCTCGGGCGATCGTTTTCCTCCTCCTCCTCCTCCTCCTCCTCCTCCTCCGAGCCGTCGTCCACGTCCAAGAGCGGCGGCGAGAACCGCCACGCGGAGGCGTCGAGCGACCGCGTCGGCGCGGGCCTGCGAGGCGACGGCACGGCGCCGCGGTTCTACAAGTCCGTCTCCGTCGTGCCGCAAAAGGACGCGCCCGGGCTCTGGGGCATCGCGCTGGACGGGAAGACGCTGAAGACGCCATCGAAGGCGCCGCTCGCGGTCCCCTCCAAGGCGCTCGCGCTCGCGGTCGCCGCGGAGTGGGAGTGGCAGAGCGGGAAGAGCATCCGGCCGTTCACGATGCCGCTCATGGCGCTCGTCGCGACCGCGATGGATCAGATGTCGAAACCCGCGATTCGCGCGCAGCACATTCACACGCTGCTGGAGTTTTTCCCGACTGACGTCGTGCTGTGCCGCCACGAGCCGTCGCCGCTCGCGGACTACCAGGCGATCGCGCACGAACCCGTGCTACGGTGGGCGAGGAAAGAGCTCGGGGACGTGACGCCGACGGAGAGCATCTTCGGCGCGGAGGACATTCCGGAAGAGGTCACGCGAGCCGCGTCGAAGGTGCGTTCTCCTTACACTGGTTCCCATACGACCGCGTTCGCGTGGTGAACGCCGATCCTTAAGGACTTTGCCCGGCGCATCTCTCCACCCACCCCTCGCTTTCAATCCCCGCCCTCGACGCCTTTCAACTTCAACTGACGCCTATGAACTCCACCGCGTCGAAGCGTCTCGACGCGATGGACGCTTTCGAGCTCACCGCGACGTTCAACGCGTGCGCGAGCGCGAAGAGCCTGCTCATCGGGCTCGCGCTCGTGCGGGGAGCGATCACCGTGGAGGAGGCGACGAGGGCGGCGCGCGCGGAGGAGGACTTTCAGACGGAGGAGTGGGGGTTGGTCGAGGGCGGGCACGACGTCGACGCCGCGGACGTGAGCGTGCGGTTGAGGGCGCCGCGGGCGATGATGTCGCTGTTGCGGGTCGTCGGGTGACGACTGACGCGCGCGGCGGCGTGGTGAGATGCCCGTGCCCTGCTATGTGAGACCTACAGTATGCGTGTAGTCGTTTGACCGCGCTCGCCCCGGCGGCGCCTTTGATCATTTACGATGAAGTAGTCACCGTGACGCGTTCGTTCATCGGTCGCGTCTTATTACTCATCATACGAGTACGCGTTTCTCTCTCGCGTCCTCGTCGAGGTCCGTTCACCTACGCTCGATCCTTCTTCAAGCGCGCCAACCACGCGTCCTCCGTGTCTTCGTCCGTGTAACTGGATCGACACGTCTCCGGCGCGTCCGCGAAGTTCTTCTTCTGTTGTTGTTCCGCGCAGATCCAATTCCCCGCGTGCCTTCGGTCGGAGTCGGATCCCTCGGTCGGCCAACAGTCCCTCTCGTGCCTTCGGTCGGAATCGGATTCCTCATCGTCCTCGTCGTCCTCGTCGTTCACGAAGCCGCACACCCCGAACGCGGGTCTGAACCCGAACGTGAATAAGATCTCGTCCTCGTGGACGCCCATGCCGTTGTAGACGCCGTTTTCAGCGCCCTCCACCCATCCGCCCTCGCCGTGTTTTTCCATCAGCGCCCGACGCGCGAGGCACAGAACCTTCGCGTAGGTCCACCGCCTCCGCGTCGCGGCGTCTTTCGCCTCCTTCGCTTCCTCCACGACGACGTCCTCGATCCCCGCGTCTCGCAAGAACCGTTCGATGGCGGCGTCCGTCGGCTTGCCCCAGACCGCGTGGTCCAGTTCCTGTTGCCCCCATGGCTTGTCGGACGAGTCCGCGTACATCGCCCACCGCGGGGCGTCGAGCGATCGAAACATCCAGCAGCTCGCGCACTCGTCGCTCTGGAACTCGAACTCGAGCCTGAACGACGTCTTCTTCGGGCCGAGCGCGAATTTCGCGACGAGTCTTCGCCCGCCGAACATCGGGTCTTCGTCGCCCCATCACGCGTCGTCAACTTTTCCCATCTTCAGCTCGAACGACGACTTCGCCTTCGCGTCGGGCGCTTTGCCCTTCTTCGCGGAGGACGCGGGAGCCGCGTTCGCCGCCGCGGCGCGCTTCTTCTTCGGCGGCATCGTCTTCGTCTCGCGACTGCGCGGGCGCGATGCTCGACTTCGGTGTGTGTGTGTGTGTGTGTGTGTGTGTGTGTGTGTGTGTGTGTGTGTGTGTGTGTGTGAAGGGGCGCCGTCAGATCGCGAACTGATATTTCTCTCGCCGAACGAAACAAGTTCATCGGTCAGTTTTCTCAACGGGTTGAAAGGGGACGCGATCAAATGTTGAAAGCGAGCGGTGGGTGAAAAAACGTTTGCAGCCGTCGTCACATCGACGCGAGCGCCGCGGACGTTCGGCGTGGGGTCGCGACGCGCGCGCCATACCGCACATGCGCGCCGGCGTCGCGACGGCGTCGTCGTCGTCGTCGTCCCACTCGCGCGCGCGGGTCTTTCCTCCTCCTTTCGCTCGCCGCGGCGCTGCTGGCGGCTCCTCCAGCGCGTCTCCCCGCGGTCGCGGTCGCGTCGATCGAACGATGATGGCGTCGTCCTCGTCGTCGACCGCCGCGGACGACGCGCCGCCGTCGTCCGCGGACAAAGCCTCGCTGCGTTGCCAAGCGCCGGGGACGATCAACCTCGCGGTGGGGCACCCGCGGGAGCTCCCCTCGGACGTCCTCGCGGCCGCGATGACGCGAAGCGCCGCGGCGCTTCGAAGCGACGACGCGCGCGATCGCGACGCGGTCCCTCTGAACTACGTCGCGCGGCGCGGGCCGCCGGCGATCCTCGAGACGTTCGCGTCGTTCCTCACGGACGCGTACGACGGAGGACGTCGGCCTCCTCGAGCGTCGTCGTCGTCGTCGTCGTCGTCGTCGTCGTCGCCCGTGACCGCGGCGTCGCTCGTCATCACGAACGGCGTCTCGCACGGGCTGGACCTCGCGTGCGGCGCGCTGACGTCCCCGGGCGACGTCGTCGTGATGGAGATACCGACGTACTTTCTCGCCGCGGCGGTGTTTCGAGACCACGGACTCGAGGTGATCGGCGTCCCGGGGACGGACGGGGAGTTCGAAGACGACGGCGGGGCGTTCGACGTGGACGCGTTGGAGCGGCGGCTCGTCGACGACGGGCTGCGACCGAAGGCGCGCGACGCGACCACCGCCACACGTTATGCCACGTCACCGTATCTTTATCATACTACCGGTATCTGTGTGCCATCGCGCCACGCCATCGCGCGCGCTGACCAATCCAATCGGAATCGCTTCCTTCCTCCGCGTGTCCTTCCTCCTCCTCCTCTCCCTTCAGGTCGTGTACCTCGTCCCGACGCACTCGAACCCGCGCGGGGGGACGCTCGGGACGGACGGACGGCGACGGTTGGTATCCCTCGCGCGACGGTTCGGGTTCTACATCTTCGCGGACGAGGTGTACCACGCGCTGCACTGGGGCGAGGATCCGCCGCCGCCGCGGTTCTTTGAGATCGAGAGGGCGATGACGACGCTCGAGGAGGATGAAGGCGGACGGCGGCGCGACGGGGGGAGAGACGCGGACGAAGGAGACGACGACGACGACGACGACGACGACGCGCGCGGCGACGTCAGCGTGTATTCGGACGCGTGGGGGAAGAATAAGAAAACGGGTTCGGGCGGCGGGGAAGAAGAAAACGCACCGAAACCGGGCGTTTCATCGCAGCGCGGACAGCCGCCGCCGCCGGTGGTCGTGTCCGCGTCGTCGTTCACGAAAATTTTAGCCCCCGGGCTGCGCCTCGGGTGGCTCGAGTGCGACCCCTCGCTCGCGACCGCGATCGCGAACCGCGGCTACGTCGTCAGCGGCGGCTGCGTCGCGCCGTTCACCGCGGGCGTCGTCGCGCAGGCGATCCTCTCCGGCGACGCCGCGGATTGGCTGACGAAGTTGAGAGACGACTACAGAGAAAGCTCCGCCGCGTTGGCGCGTGCGGTGGAGGCGGAGACCGGCGGCAGCGACGGCTGTGCGTGGTCGTTCGCGTCGCCGTCGCCGCCGAGGGGCGGGTACTTCGCGTGGATCAAGCTCCCGGCGGGGATGCGCGCGGCTTCGCTCGCGGAGCCCGCGGCGAGGGAGGGCGTCGCGTTCTTACGCGGAGGGCAGTGCGCGCCGACCGCCGGGGACGAAGACGCGTTCGACGCGTGCGACGGGCACGTGCGCGTCTGCTTCGCGTTCCTGACCGCGGACGAGATCGAAGAGGGTGTTCGACGGTTGGCCAAGGCGGTGCGAAGCGTCGCGGCGGCCGAGGCGGCGTCGTAAGTGAGGCGCTGCTACGACGGCAGGTACACTGTCGTAGGTACGGAAGTACGAAATCGTACTTCCGTATCTCATACGTAGGATCATTCGACGCACGTTTCGAAGGCGGGCGGCGGTGGAATACTGTAGTTGCTTATAGACTATTTGGTACAAGATAGGTAAAAGATAATAGTGATACTGTCCATCAGTTGTACTCGTCGTCCTCGTCCCCGTCGTCCTCCCACCCCTCGTCCTCTAAGTACTCGTCCACCGCGCCCCTCGCGTCGTCCTCGTCGTCCGCGTTGA
>NW_003315896.1:0-813 GCF_000151265.4 Micromonas pusilla CCMP1545 | reverse complement strand
CGCCGCGTGCGATCGAGTTCCCTTGTGCGTGTGGTGGGAGCGGCGCCGCGGCTTCTGCGCGTCGGCGCCGATTAAATTTCGTTCTGAAACTGCAGGACAGGTCTGCAGGACAGGAAAAAACAGAACAGAAGCTGCGCCCGAAATCTCGATCGCGTTCTGTCCGTCGCGCACCGCGCCGCCCGTCGCGTCGTCGTCGTCGTCGTCGTCGTCGTCCGCGGGTTCTTTTGCGTCGCGCGCGCGTCCTCGCGACGAACGAGGTGGCGCCTCCGAGGCGGGGAAGGAGCGCGCGCGATGGCGCGACCGCGGGAGGCGGAGACGGCGTCCGATCGTCGGACGACGCCGTCGTCGGGCGGATCGACGCGCTCGCGGCGGAGAACAGCGCGCTCGCGGCGGAGAACAGAGCGCTCGCGGCGAAGTGCGACACCAGGGTTTAGGGTTTAGGGTTTAGGGTTTAGGGGTTTAGGGTTTAGGGTTTAGGGTTTAGGGTTTAGGGTTTAGGGTTTAGGGTTTAGGGTTTAGGGTTTAGGGTTTAGGGTTTAGGGTTTAGGGTTTAGGGTTTAGGGTTTAGGGTTTAGGGTTTAGGGTTTAGGGTTAGGGTTTAGGGTTTAGGGTTTAGGGTTTAGGGTTTAGGGTTTAGGGTTTAGGGTTTAGGGTTTAGGGTTTAGGGTTTAGGGTTTAGGGTTTAGGGTTTAGGGTTTAGGGTTTAGGGTTTAGGGTTTAGGGTTTAGGGTTTAGGGTTTAGGGTTTAGGGTTTAGGGTTTAGGGTTTAGGGTTTAGGGTTTAGGGTTTAGGGTTTAGGGTTTAGGGTTTAGG
>NW_003315897.1:776501-777317 GCF_000151265.4 Micromonas pusilla CCMP1545 | reverse complement strand
CCCTAAACCCTAAACCCTAAACCCTAAACCCTAAACCCTAACCCTAAGGCCTAAACCCTAAACCCTAAACCCTAAACCCTAAACCCTAAACCCTAAACCCTAAACCCTAAACCCTAAACCCTAAACCCTAAACCCTAAACCCTAAACCCTAAACCCTAAACCCTAAACCCTAAACCCTAAACCCTAAACCCTAAACCCTAAACCCTAAACCCTAAACCCTAAACCCTAAAACCCTAAACCCTAAACCCTAAACCCTAAACCCTAAACCCTAAACCCTAAACCCTAAACCCTAAACCCTGGTAGCGGGCGATCGTCGCGGTATTCAGCCGCCGAGGCTATCGTACTAGCTACTGGGTCCTCCTACCTTCTCGACGCCGCGCGTCCTCGCCTTCTTCCCCGCGGGAGCGTCACCGCGAACGTCGTCGCGCTCGCTCCCCTCCTCGTTCTCCTCCTCCTCCTCGGCGCTCCCGTCGTCGCTCCCGTCGTCGCTCCCGTCGTCGCTCCCGTCGCTCTCGTCGTCGTCGCTCTCGTCGTCGCCGTCGCTCAGGTACGCGGCTGCGTTCCCGTCCGTGATCCCCGGCCGCTTGAACGTGAAGAAGCACATCCTCCGCACGCGATCGCGCATCCCTGCTGTCCCGTCCTTCTCGCTCCTGTTCGACGTGTTCGCGAGCCCGCGGTGCGTCGTCCGCCCGTCCAACAGAAGCGCGTCGCCCGCGGCCAACGCGACGCGAATCTCCTCATCCGCCGCCGCCGCCGCGTCGTCGACGCGGTGCGACCACGGCGTCACCGCCGTCTTCCCCGTCGCGTCCGTCGTCG
>NW_003315897.1:736778-776401 GCF_000151265.4 Micromonas pusilla CCMP1545 | reverse complement strand
CGATCGAATAGATCTCTCGTCGGACGCGATCGAGGCGGCGATCGACGACCTGTACTCCGAGGAGATGGACGCCGTCGCGGCGCCCCCCGCGGCGTCGGCGCCTGCGGCGACGCTCGACTACGCCACCCCGGGCGCGCGCGCGACCGCGCCCACCACCGAGCTCCCGCGGGCTGGCGACGACGCCCCCGCGCCAACCTCAGATCCTCGTCCGACGACGTCCGGCGCGGCGTCGCTGCGATCGGGTATGGAGACCGGGGACGAGAGCGACGACGAGGACTTCGACCCGAACGCGCGGAGCCCCGGGGACGACGGCAGCGACGACGACGGGACGACGCCGGAGAAGGACGACGACGACAGCGACGACGACGACGACGACTCGGACTCGGACTCGGACGCTGAAGATTCCGACGCCGAAGCGCGACGCACGCTCCTCGCGACGCTCCCGCACCGCGACGCGCCGACGCCGGCGGGCTCCGAAGGCGGCGGCGGTGGCGGCGGCGGCGCCAGCGCCGCGGAGACGGAAGACCTCGTGGACAGCGACGAGGAGGACACAGACTCCGACGACGACTCGTCGTCCGACGACGATTTAGAATCCGTCTCGCTCGTCCCCGAGGACTCCAACGCGCTCGACGCGTCCGTGAGCGCCCGCCGCGGCGCGCGCGACGACGACGACGACGAGACCGCGGACGACGCCGACGGCGGGGTCACCGCGAGCGCGGGGGCGACGCCGTGCACGTCGGCGGTCGCGCGCGCGGCGTTCAGCGGCGTCGGCGAGGAGGTCACGTCCCCCGGCGGCGGCGGCGGCGCCGCGCAGTCACTGAAGCGGCCGCACTCTGGCGCGCGCGACGACAGCGACGGCGAGACCTCCGACACCGGGATGATCGCGAAGCGGACGCGCGCGCACGTCAACTTGCACGACGTGGACGTGGACTACCTCGAGAAGATGATGCCGTTGCCCGCGGACGAGGACGCATATCAGGCGCGTTCTATACACTGGTTCCCATACGACCCCGTTCGCGTGGTGAACGCCGATCCTTAAGGACTTTTGCCGGCGCATCTCTCCGCCCACCCCTCGCTGGTTTCAATCCCCGTCCTCGACGCCTTTCAACTCCAACTGACGTCTTTGAACTCCACCCCGACGTCGCTTTGTATGGAACGGCCCTCAGTTTTTCGACGACGACGAGGAGTACGCGAACTTTCTGAGCGCGATCAGTTTAGATTTCAACGTCCCCGCGCCCGGTGAGGGCGGCGGCGGGGACGACGGCGACGACGAGCACGACGATGATGACGATGACGACGACGATGACGACTACGCGCTCGTGGACCCGAAAGCCGCGCGCGTGGATCGGAGACTCAAGTCGCTGAACGAGCTGCAGAACCTGCCCCCCGCGCAGCGGCGGACGAAGCACCGAAAGAACGAGCCGTACGTGTACAAGCCAAAGTCGGAGAGGCCGCAGTACAAGGAGCGACCGATATACAGCACCGTGCGCACGCGGAGGATGCTGCGCGTCGCAGCGGAGCAGAGACGCGACGCCGCGGTCGCCGCCGCCGCGGGCGCGGCGTCGCTGCCGCGAGGCGTCAGCGGCGGCGACTTCTCCCCTTCGCAGATCGGCGCGTTGCACGGGATGGTCCACGATCACGTGCAACTCTTGCTTCAGACCTTCGCTCGCACCGCGTGGAACCCCGCGCCGGAGATGCAGCAGGTCGCGCGGCAGACGCTGGACAACATCAACGCGATGGTGTACCTCACGACGTCGCGGCTGCAGGCGAAATCGCAGCGGAAAGATCCGCCGCACGCGGCGAGCTGTTTCAGAGCACCGCCGTCGGCGGGGACGGACTCGGCGCCGTGGTGGCCGAAACCCCCGGGGCAGAACGTGTACACGGTTCTGGACGTCGCGCCCCTGCGCGGCGCGCAGAGGTTCGTCATGGACGTCATGCGCGGCTGGCAACGGTGGCCCGTCCCGGCGGGGCCGGCGATCGCGCCGCCGCCGAGCGCCGCGGGTTTAGACGCGGAGGCGGGCAAGGCGGCGGCGGCTTCCGCGGAGCACGCGTTCGCGCGTCTGTCCGAGTTGTTCCGCCCGCACGGCGAGGGCGCGGACCCGCGGACCGCGGCGACGGACTGGAGCAAGGAGGACGGCGTGCGGTGTCGACGGAAGCCGCCGCCGCACGAGATGGTGCCGTTTTACGTCCGCATCCCGCGCGTGATCGTGGACGCGTCTCGCGTCTTGGCGTCGTGCGCCAACCCGAGGTTGCTTCCGCGCGTGCCCGACTTGAAGCAAACCCTAAACCCTGAGAAGCTCGCGTGGCTCCCGAGCGAGGACGCGCTCCTCGCGCAGGGGATCGAGCAGTACGGGTTGGAGTGGGAGAAGATTCACCGGCAGCTGCTTCCCACGAAGGGGGTGAAGGCGATCGTGCAGAGACAGAAGAACCTGTGCAGCACCGCGCGGAGCAAGGGCCCCAACGCGGTGAAGACGGCGAAACAGAAAGTCCTGCAGCCGCTCATGGCGAACGAGATCGCGACGATCCAAGAGGCGCTGTTCCGCATGGGCGCGAGGCAGGGCTCCGAGGATTGGGAGTCGATCTGCGCGCGTTTCCTGCCGCACCGGCACCCGTCGTGCCTCGAGCGTCTGTGGCGCGAGGCGCACCCAGATCCGCCCCCCGCGGCGGGCACCGCGCACCCGAGCTTGAGTCGCGCCGCGATCAACATGATCCACCCGTCGTTCCACACCGCGGCGACCGTGGACGCGCATCGGAGCGTGCCGAGGACGCCGCGCGTCGCGGAGCCGACCGCTCCGGGAGGGGGCGGCGGCGGTTCCGGCGGCGGCTCTGGTGCGAACGCGGCGAGCGTGGGGTTCCATCCGTCGCTGTTCGGCGCCGGCGTCTTGTGCTCGGGCGGCGGCGGCGGCGGCGGCGGCGGCGGCGGCGGCGGGTCCCCGACCGCGGTCGTCGTGCATCCGCCGCCGCAGCAGCAGCAGCAGCACGCGCACCAGCCGCACCAGCCGCACCAAAACGACGCGCACCCGCTGCCGCAGCCGCCGCGGGGACCGCTCGCGTCGCTTCTGTTCAACGAGGACAGCACGCTGGGGTCGTTCCCTCCCGGCTTCGACGTGGTACGCCACGCTAACGGCGCGCACGGAGACCAAATCGGAGCGTCGCCCGCGCGCGCGACGGCAAGCGCGTCCGACGTCGCGCTGACGCGGCTGCTGCTCGGCGGGGACGAGACGCAGGACGCGAGGGAAGCCGCCGCGGTGGCCGCGGGCGTGCCGTTGCCGCTCCTCGCGCCTCCCGCGCCGGCGCCGACGAACCCGAAGAATCCGAACCCGAATCAAACGAATCCAACGTCGACGACGCACAACGCGTTCGCGACGTTCGAGTCCGAAGACGTCATGGATAGCGACGACGACGACGACGACGGAGGAGGACGCAACCCTAATAAAACCTCCGCCAAGCCAGCCGCCGCCGCGCGCGCGGAACGCGAAGTCATCGACGAGTCCGACGAGGAAGAGCCGTCGCCGAACAAGGCTGAACGCGAGGAGATCGCGAGCAGCGACGACGACGACGACGCCGACGTGGAGCGCGACGCGCTGGAGGACAGCGACGACGAGGAGATGGCGACGGCGATGGCGGACGGCGACGCGACGCTCGCGGACGCCGCGGCGATCATCGCCTCGCTGGACACAAACCCGCCGCCGTCACCGCCGGCGCCGGTGCCGGCGCGCGGGGGTACTCTGGCGTCATCAACAAACGCGGGCGCCGCGCCGACGACGATGACCGGTATCGTCGCCGCGATCGAGCGGAGGGATACCCCGCCGGTCGTCGCGGCGGCGGCGACGACGACGCGGTCGCCGCTGCGGCCGGTGGTTCCGCACAAATGGCAGCCCGACCATGATCGCGCGATCATCATGGCGGCGCACGAGACCGGCGACTCGATCGAGACGTGGCGGCGCCTCGCGCGCGAGTCGACCGCGGTGGGCGGCGCGACGGCGAGGGACGTCGAGGAACGGTTCAGGTTTTTACGCGAACACGCCAAGTCGCAGCCGTGCGCGACGGCGCGGTCGTATCAGAGGAGAGCGGGGCCGCGAACGGGGAGTCAGTGAGCGAGGACGAGAACGCTCCCCTAGGTACCCACGACGCCGCGTCCGAAACGAGAGGAGGAGGGAGGAGCTCCCCAGTGGAGGGATGGATCATTTATAGCAGAGAGCGCTCGCGCTACGCGTAGAAGAAGGAACGTTTCTTACCGATGAACTTCAACGAACGACCGCTCTCATCAAAATAAAATCTACAGCTCCGTCCCTTTCCCCAGACCGATCTTCTCGAGGACGTCGTTCACCTGCAACAAAACCCCCATGTCCTCCGCGGGCAGCTCTGCGCCCGGGGTCGACAACCCCAACCCGTCCTCGCCCGGGTCGTCGATGAACGCGAACGCGGCGCGCAACGACGCGCAGTCGCCCGGCACTGGCGCGTCGTAATGCGCCGGCGCGATGGTCTCGAACTGGCCGCCCCAGTCGTCGCACACCTCGTTCACGAACCGCCGCGTCGGGCCTTTCCCTTTGCTGAACACGAGCGTGCGAAGGATGGGCGACGGTATCAGCCGGTCGCTGATCTTCTCGAAGCTCGCCTCGAACCCGGGCTCCCACTTCAGCTTCCCGTCGTACGCTCCGCCTTTGATTTGCGACTGCCGCGACGGCCCGAGAAACGACACGACGAGCGACGCCTTGGCCCACCCAATCTTCAAATTCTCCTCCGTGTCCGCCGCGGGCGCGTCCGCGGGGTCGTTCGGCGCGAGGTTTAGCAGCCGCTCGCGGCTGATCACCTCCGGCGGCGTCGCCGGGATCGACAGCACCAAGTCCGTGACGATTAACGTCTTGGACGCCGCGTGAAGAAACACGGCTTCGACGTACGGGTTCGCGCCCGCGCTGTCCACTCTCAGAACCTTATAGTCGATCTCGTCCGCCCACGGCGGCGCGACGTCGTCCGCGCCGCGATCCTCCGCGCGCTTCAAGACGCCGCCGCTCGACGGGTCGATCCCGAGCAGCGGCAGCGGGAGATCGATCGGTACACTCCAGATCCCGTCGGCGACCCAGACCCTCGCGTTTGGATACCGGCGGCAAAACGCGGGAAGATACACCTTATGCTCGAGCGCGTACGTCGGCAAGACCACGTGCGACACCGGACCCAGCGCGTCGATCGCGCGGAAGAACTCTCCCGTGGGCGCCTGCGGCGAAAACACGACGAGCGACCCGTCCGCGGCGAGCTTCACGACCGTCGTGCGAACGTTCATCGCGAGGACGTCGAGCGCTTGCTCTTGCTCGAGCGACCAGATGATCCCGTCGACGATGGGTCGCGTCACCGTGCGACGCTCGCCCCAGCCAAAGTACGGCTCCCATATCGGCGGGAACGCGTGGAAGAACGCGCGGTCGGGGTCTAAGCCGTCCGCGGTCCATCGCGCCGCGGCGTCGGCCGCGGGCGCGGCGGTCGCGACGCCGGCGAGAAGCGCTCGGCGCGTGACGAGCGACGACGACGTTTTCGACGATGGCTTTTGTTGGTTGGCGTCGGTCGTAGTGTCCCCGCCGCTCGCGCGCGTCGTCGTCGTCGTCGCGCGGTGCGAAGACGCGCGGCGCCTGGACGACGACGACGACGACGACGACGCGACCGCGGTAGAGACAGAGCTCGCGCATCGCGTGGCGTGCGTGGACATCGTGGTCGGCGCGTCTGCGTGTGGCGCGCGCGTCTCACCCTGCCGCATCATCGTGAAATATTGGGTGTTTTCCCAGCCGGCCGCCACGTGTAAAAACTTTATCTGCATCTCGTGGCAGACAGAGGTCAGAGCAGAGCCGCACCACCCCGCGGGAAGACGCGCGCGCGCGATGCGCGCGGCGGCGCCCTCCGCGACGGCGACGCCGCGCATCGCGACGGCGTCGCGCCGTGACGCGACCCGCCGCGACGGTTTCCGACCGTCCCGCGCGCGGCATCGCCGGTGGACGACGAGAAATAATGATGACGTGCGTCGTCGCGCCGCGCGCGGTCATCACGACGACCGCGACCTCGACTTTGACCCGTACGCGGACGACGGCCGCGCGGGCCCGCCGCCCTCGCGCGCCGCCGCCAGTCACGGTCGTCATCAGTCCTCCTGGACCGCGACGGAGACGTCGCAGGACGTCAAGGGCGTGGACTACCTCGTCGAGCTCGGGAAGCAGAGCTCGAACACGAACACGGAGGTGGGCGCGAGGAAGGGCATCATCGACGACGTCTTCGCCGGCACCGCGAACGCGAAATTCAACCTCGGCGCGGACAGCGACATCGCGTCCGGACGACTGCGATACCGCGACGTCGAGCACGTGCGATCGTTCAAGAACCTCTTCGGGGACTTCCACGTCCCGCCGCTGTTCGTGGACAAGGTGTCGCTGCACGTGGCTAAGAATCTGATGGCGGATTCCGACAACCCGGGCGCGTCCGCGAATCCTCTCGGAGGCCTCACGAAAGTGCCGCTCATCTTGGGCGTGTGGGGCGCGAAAGGGTGCGGCAAGACGTTTAACCTCGAGCTCGCGTGCAAAGCCTTGGACATAACCCCGGTGGTGATGTCCGCGGGCGAGCTCGAGGACGAGTGGGCGGGTAACCCCGGGCGTCTGATTCGCTCGAGGTACGTTCTGTACACTGGTCCCCATACGACCGCGTCGGCGTGGTGAACGCCGATTCTTAAGGACTTTGCCCGGCGATTCTCTCCGACCACCCCTCGCGTTCAATCCCCGCCCGCGTTGCCTTTCAACTCCGCTTCTGACGCCTTTGAACTCCACCCCGATATCATCGCTCGTATGGAACGACCCTCAGGTACCGCAAGGCGGCGGAGATCATTCGAAACCATGGGAAGATGTCGTGCCTCATCATCAACGACATCGACGCCGGCGTGGGACGATTTAAGCGCACGCAGGCGACGGTGAACACGCAGATGGTCATGGGAACGCTGATGAACCTGTGCGACCACCCGACGCAGGTGTCGAACGAGGAGGACGACGAGATTCACGAGTATCGAGAGGAGGAGAGAATCCGCCGAGTGCCCATCATCGTCACCGGGAACGACCTCAGCACGCTGTACGCGCCGCTCCTTCGCGACGGGCGCATGGAGAAGTTTTACTGGCAGCCGACGCGAACGGACATCGCGGACATGGTGCACGCGATGTACCGCGACGACGACGTGAGCCGGGAGACAGTGGAGCGGCTCGTCGCGAGACACGAGGGTCAGCCGCTCGATTTCTTCGGCGCGACGCGCGCGCGGATGTACGACCGGTGCATCGTCGAGTGGGCGGAGAGCTTCCGGAGCGAGACCCCGGACCCGGTGACCGGGCAGCGGCACGTCACGAAAGCCATGGGCGAGCACCTGATGAAGAACAGGACGCGCGAGCGGCCGGACGACGAGCACGACCCGGGCGATTTCGTGCTCTGGAAACCCGACTTTACCGTGCAGGACTGCTCCGAGGAGGCGCTCATGCGACACGCGGACGACCTCGCGCGCGAGCAGCGGCTCGTGAACGAGAAGCGCCTGAGCGAGGACTACATGAGAACGATGAAGGACTGGGACGAGGTCGTGAGGGAAGATCCGAGCAGGAGGGAGAGACCGCCCCCCGAAGTCGTCGCCGCGGAGACGATGACGGACGAACAACGCGCGCGGCAGGAGGCGCTCGAGAGGAACGCGACCGAGGCGATGCGCGCGGCGCAGAGACAGCGCGACGAAGAGAGACGAAGAAACCCGCCGCCGCCGGAGGAGAAGAGTTCTCGCGCCGCGCCGCCGCCGCCGAAACCGCCGAAACTGAAATTCGATCGCGAGTGGCCCGTCGTGGACGTCGCGACGGCGTTCGACGCGTTCAAAAACGACGGCGTGACGCTCGTCGACGTCCGCGGCGCGCGCGATCACGACCGCGAGGCCCCCGTCGGGTCCGTGAACGTCCCCGCGGTGATCATCACCGGTCGACCGATGCACTGGGAGACGAAAGTGAACGACGCGTTCGAAGACGCGTTCGCCGAGGCGCACGCGGACAAGTCGAAACCGCTCTTGATTCTCGGCGGCGCCGACGCGACGGGCGCGCCCGACGGCGCCGCCGTCGTCCTCGCGCGTCTGCGCGCGAAGGGCGTGTTGGCGGGGTACGACGACATCGCGGAGGTGGACGGCGGGTACGAGGGATGGAACAAGCGGTACACCCCCGCCGGGAAGAAACGAACGGGAAAGGCGAAGTACACCAACGTCGTCGGCGCGCCGGGGACGATTTGCGTGGGGAGCGAGATCATCACGCAGGAGGACGGCGTCTTCGAGGGTCTCATGGGCGTGAACGGATAGATAGAAGAAGAAGAAGAAGAAGAAGAAGAACGTCGCATATCACGTGAAGATATCATAAGGTTCAACTACAAAAACGCGAACGCGACCCGCGCCGCCGTCGCCGCCGAGATCGAGGGAAACGCGCGAACTTTCGCGGAGGACCCGCGTTCGCCGCCGCCGCCGCCGCCGCCGCCGCCGTGCGCGCGATTGCCCCCGCGCCCGCCTCTGAACCGCGCGACTCTGTTCGCGCGCGCGGGCGGCGGCCTCGCCGCGGCCTCGCCCGCCGCGTTCGCGGGCGTCTCGATCCCCGCCGCATTTTCCTTTTCCTTTTCCTTTCCTCTCGCGGCGCCGGCGGGCGCGGGCTGCCTCCAACCGCGCGCCCGCCCGCCGCCTCTCCCGCCGCCGCGACCGCGCTGTCCGCCGCCCTGTCCGTTGGCGGTGTTTGCGCCCCTCCCGCCGCCGCCGTCTCGCTGGCCGCCGCGTCCGCCGCCGCCTCTCCCTCCCCCCCCCCCAACGTCTCGAGGCGCGGGCGCGCGTTCGCCGCCAACCGCCCATCGACTCACCACCGCGCTCGCGTCGCCGTCGTACCTCCGAATCTCTCGCATGAGCTTCCCGACGTGACGGCACCCCGGCGGCGCGACCGTCGTCGCCCACGCCGGGATGTCGTCCTCGGCCGTCAGCGCGCTCGAGTCCAAGCCCGGCGGGTCCGAGCTGGGACCATGGTGCCAGATCAGCACCGGCTGGTCCGCGAGCGTTCGAATCGTCTCCTCGTCTTCGGAGAGCGCGCCGTCGATTGACGCTCGCGCCACCGCGCCCTCGAGGTCGTTCAGAGGCGGCGGCGGCTTGTCTTGCTCGTGCTGCCGCGCGGTGCTCATGTGCGTGAGGTGGCGGCGGTTGAGTTTTCGGAGAAACTCTTTCGCGACGTCGCCGCCCGCGCGCGCGGCTTTGCGAATCTCTTCGTCGCCGCCGGCAAACTTTTTCGCGAGCAGCACCTTCTCCGCCCTGCTCCCGATGCGGTCCTTGTCCATCCCCGACCTCGGCTTCATGATCCCGCCAGGGCCGCCGCCGCCGCCGCCGCCTTCCGCCTCTCTCTGAATCACGCGCTCGAGCGGCCCCGCGGTGATCCGGTGCTTGATGCACGTCACGCAGTAGTCGTCGCGGAACAGGTGATACACCGGGCTCCCCGGATCGACGAGCGGCCGAACGCCCCGCGCGAGCAAGCTCCGTCCTCCTCTCGGAATGACGGCGAGCGAGTACGCCAGCGGGGTGATCGGGAACCGGTTCAGGTACGCGATCGACGCGCGCTCGGGGTCGCGGAGAGGGTCAAGCGTCGGGTCGTACGTGAGCGGGATCGAGATGAAATCCGCGACGTCCACGGGATGCACGGGCGGCAGTTGCGTCCGGCCGCCCGGGTTGGCGTTGGCGGCGTTGTTCCCGCTGTTGTTGCCGTTGTTCGCGCTGTTGCCGCCCCCTCCTCCGGGCGCGACCTTCGCGGCCGCCGCCGCGGCCGCCAACGTCGCCTTCGTCGCCTCGTTCAAGTCCGCCTCGCTCATGTCGCTCTTCGAATCCGTCGTGGGGTAGACGAAGTTGTACCCGTAGTCGAGGCACGCGCCGGCGTAGTACATCTCCAAGACCCAGCCGACGGCTTGGACGTACTCGTACGCGCGTCGCGTGCTCTGCTGCGGGTCCGCGCTCGCGCGGAGGACGCCGCCGACGCCCGCGACGTTCGCAACGCGCGGCTCGACGACGGCCGCTTTCACCGCGGAGGAGGAGGAAGACGCCGCGTCATCGTCGTCTTCGTCTTCGTCGTCGTCGTCGTCGTCGTCTCCCGCGTCGTCGTCGTCGTCGTCGTCGTCTCCGAACCACGCGACGAGCGCCGCGGCGGCGTTCACGGACCTCTGCACGTCCGCCCTGGGCCGTAAACCGTCGTGCACTTGCCGCTTCACGTACTCCGGGTCGGATAACACCTTTGAAAAGTCCCGCAACATCTCCCAGTGCACGGGCGGCGGGTGTCGAAACGCCATCTTCCCCGCCGTGAACGCCGCGCCCCGCGCGTGCCCGTCCCCCCACCGATACACGTCCTCGCTCAGGTCCCGCTCCGTCGGCGAGGGGAACAGAGGCGTGTCTCTGTACTTCCCCCACGCAACGTCCTTCGCGACGGAGTGGTTCGAGCTCGAGGGGATCGCGACGTCTACGCCGTCGCCATCCGCGGGATCGAGGAGCTCCTCCTCCTCGTCCACCGTGATCCACGGTCCGGGCTCGCCCGTGCGCAGCTGCCTGTACGCGCGCCACGAGTACTTCACCCCGAATCTCGACCCGGGCAGGTAGTCGTTCCCCATCATCACCGCGAGCGCGACGAAGTCCCTGCGCGCGCCCGCGATCCCGACGCCGCGCGGGAGTTCGTCCGCGAGCGACGCGTTAAACGCGGCGGCGGAGAACACGAGCTGAGGGTAATTGTCCATACGAGCGAACGTCGGGGTGGAGTTGAAAGGCGTCAGAAGCGGAGTTGAAAGGCGTCGAGTTGTGTCGGGATTGAAAGCGAGGTGTGGGCGGAGAGATGCGCCGGGAGAGAAAGTCCTTAAGAAACGGCGTTCACCACGCGAACGGGGTCGTACGGGGACCAGTGTGAGATAGAACGCACCTTGGAAGACAGCACGAACACGTTGGCGGGCTCCGCGGTCAGCGCGAGCAGCAGCGCGTCGCTGTCCTCGCTCACGATGAGATGCGAGTGGCCCTTGAACCGCGCGTTCTTCTCCCTGGTCTTCATGCTCCGCAGCACCTTCACCTCGCCCTCGCCCGGCACGCGCGTCCCGGAGATTTCAAACAGGACGCCCCTCGGGAGATGGTTTCTCGACAGCAAACGCGTCGCCGCGTAGTACTCAAGCGCTCTGTCGATCCGCAGCGCGAGCGTGGACCCGGGCGTGAGCCCGATCTTCAGGAGCCGCGGCGCGTCCTCGGAGAGCGGCACTTTCTCGCCGCTCGACAGGCGGATGCGTCGGCGGCGCTGCGTGATCGTCTTCGCGATGGGCGCGGGTCCGTCGAGCGCGAGCGTGACGGTGTACTGCGGGCGCGTGAGGCGCATCGTGCGATCGAGCAGCGCGAAGAGCTTCTTGAAGAACGCCTCCTCGGTCTTGGTGTGATGCGCGGCGACGTGGAGGACGTTGTTGACGTCGACGTAGACGTGGTCGTACGTCCCCAGCTGTGTGCGCTGTGGATCCACGGGTCTGCCGCCGCCTCGGCCCGCGGTCCCTCTTCCGCCTCGACCTCTTCCTCCTCGGCCGCCTCCGCCGTCGCCCTGGCCGCGCAAGCCTCCGTGGGTCTCGAAGCACTCCGGGTACGTCTTCTGCATCCACTTTCCGAACCCGCTGCCGACGCCGCGCATCGTCGCGAGCGACCCGCGTCCGCGTCGTCGCGTTTCGTCGTCGTCGGACGGCCGTCGCGCGACCACCGCGCTCCGACGATGATTCATCAGATGAATAATCGTCGACGATAAAGACGCCGACGACGCCGACGTCGACGACGCCGACGACGACGACGCGACGGCGCGCCATCGTCCTCCGCCCCCGGGGTCCGCCATCCCCGCCATCCGAGCGGCGCCGCGCTCGCGCTCTCCCCGTCCGCGGCGAGTCGAAGACCTCCTCCTCGTCTTCCTCGCGCCGCGTCCTGTGCGCGCGAGCGACGACGACGACGACGGCAGACCTAACGAGCGATTTGCTGGTAACGAAGGTTCGCGATCTTCCTGTCACGTCAGCGCGTTCCGGCGACTTCCAGTCTTGGCGCGAAGAGATCTGACGTCACTTCCACATATCCGCCCGCGCGCGGCACGACCCTCGTCCTCGCGATGCCCGCCCCAACCCGCGCCGTCGCGCGCGCCGCGACGCGCGCGTCGTCGCTCTTCGCGCGACGCGCGCTCCTCGCGCTCGCGCTCTTTCTGGCGCTCGCCCCCGGGAGCGCGCACGCCGCGCGACCTTTCGCGCGGTCGTCGTTTGAAAAGAAAAACCGCGTCGCGTCGTCCTCGTCCTCCGCGATGAGGGGCGCCTACGAGCGCTTCATCGACGGCGTCGTCGCGCGCGTTGCGGACGCCGCGAACGCCGTCTCCGACGCCGCGACCGGCCGCCGCGGGCACAGAGGCGGATGCCGAACGAAAGCGACGTGGTCATCCTCCTCCTCCTCCTCCAAATCCTCCTCCGGCCCGCGCGTTCGATCCCCGCGCCCGCACCACGAGATGGACGTCCGCGACCTCGCCGTGAACGTCTTCTGGGGCGACGTGAACGGCGTCAATTACCTCACGGAGACGCGCAACCAGCACATCCCGAAGTACTGCGGCTCGTGCTGGGCGTTCGGGACGACGTCGAGCCTGTCGGACCGGCTGAAGATTCAGGCGCGTTCTATCTCACGCTGGTCCCCGTACGATCGCGTCGGCGCGGTGAACGCCGATCCTTAAGGACTTTTCCTCCCGGCGTGTCTCTCCGCCCACCCCTCGCTGGTTTCAATCCCCGCCCGCGTTGCCTTTCAACTCCGCTTCTGACGCCTATGAACTCCACCCCGATATCATCGCTCGTATGGACCCTCGACCCTCAGAGGAACGCGACCTTCCCCGAGATCATCATCTCGCCCCAAGTCCTCATCAACTGCCGCGGCGGCGGCAGCTGCGAGGGCGGCAACCCCGCGGCGGCGTACGAGTACATCGCGTCGCGCGGTCTCCCAGACGAGACGTGCCAGAACTACGAGGCCGTCGACGGGAAGTGCGATCCGTACGGGCGGTGCGAGACGTGCGAGCCCGGGACGGACCCGGCGCCGTTTCTTCCCGGGACGTGCGCGCCCGTGGTTTCGTATACCAAGTACACCGTGGGCGACTTCGGCGACTTCGCCGAGGACGACCACGACGCGACCGGCCGCGTCACGACGCGCGCGGAGCGCATCAAGGCGGAGATCGCGACGCGAGGGCCGATCTCGTGCGGGATCCACGTCACGGACGGGTTCGAGGCGTACGCGGGTGGGATCTACTCCGAGAGGAAGTGGACGCCGTACTTCCCGAACCACGAGCTGTCGCTCGTCGGCTACGGCGTCGACGACGACTCGGGCGAGGAGTATTGGATCGGACGGAACTCGTGGGGGACGTACTGGGGCGAGGGCGGGTTCTTCCGAATCAAGATGCACGGCCAAAACCTCGGGATCGAGACGGACTGCACGTGGGGCGTCCCGAAGGAGATGGAGACGCGCGCGCCTACGACGCCGCCGAACCCGCCGAAAACGCCGACGACGGAGAAGAAGAGATCCTACAAGACGAACCCCGCGGTAAAAAAAGGGACGCACCACGACTACGTCACCCCGTGCGCGCGTCGCTCTCCGGTCCTGATCGAGACGTCCGTGAAGACGCCGGAGCCGCACGAGACTATCGGCGTCGCCGACCTCCCAGCGTCGTACGACGTGCGCGACGTACTCGGCGGCGTCAGGCGCGTTCTCCTTACACTGGTCCCCATACGACCGCGTTGGCGATATGAACGCCGATCCTTAAGGACTTTCTCTCCCGGCGCATCTCTCCGCCCAGGGTCCCTCGGTTTCAATCCCGACGCACCTCGGCGCCTTTCAACTCCGCTTCTGACGCCTTTGAACTCCACCCCGACATTCGCTTTGTATGGACCCTCGACCCTCAGCCTCGCGTCCATCAACCGCAACCAGCACATCCCGCAGTACTGCGGCTCGTGCTGGGCGCACGGGACGACGTCCGCGATGTCCGATCGACTCGCGCTGATGCGCGACGGCGCGTTCCCGGAGATCGACCTCAGTCCTCAGGTGCTCGTAGACTGCGTCACCGGCGGCGGCACGCAGGGATGCTCCGGCGGCGACCCCACGGCGGCGTATCAGTGGATCTTACAAAACGGCGTCACCGACGAGACGTGCCAAAACTACCAAGCCAAGGACATGGCGTGCAGCGCGATGCACAAGTGTCAGACGTGCGATCCGCCGTTCGCGGCGAACAACAAGGGGTGTTACGCGATCGAGGAGCCCGCGGCGAGGGTGTATCACATCAGCGAGCACGGCACGGTGTCCGGCGAAGAGAAGATGATGGCTGAGATCGCGACGCGAGGACCGATCGCGTGCGGCCTCTGCGTCACCCCCGAGTTCGAAGCCTACGCCGGCGGCGTGTTCGAGGACACGACCGGGTGCACGCAAGAGGATCACATCATCTCCATCGCGGGGTACGGAACGACGGAGGACGGGACGAAGTACTGGATCGGTCGGAACTCGTGGGGGACGTACTGGGGCGAGTCCGGCTGGTTCAAGATTATCCGCGGCGTGGACAACCTCGGCGTGGAGGATAACTGCGACTGGGCGGTGCCGATCGTGCCGGAGACGAACCAAGGGATCGGTGGACGGGACCGAGGAGAATGAAACGCGACGAACGAACGATCGATCGAACGAACGAACGAACGAAGAGACGACGACGACTGTATGATACGACGACGAAGCACGCACCGCGTCGCGACGACGATGATGTAAAACCATTTCATTTTTTTGAAGTCCCTTCGAGTCTTTTCCGGAACGCGCCCGAACCCTCCACATTTTTAACCAGCGGATCGCACGACGCCGCATCCTTCAACACGTCTACCCATCGCTTCGGCGACGTATTCCTACCCAAACCACCGGTTCCCAAACCAAAAAAGCCCAATGAATTCGCCCAGACACCGAATTTCGCGTCAGGAGACTGCGAAATCGTCTCGCCGCGCCTCACGCGATAAAACACAAAGTCCCGCAGCAGGTTCGTGGAGACTGTAAAACGCCATCTTCGCTTGTTCCACTCCGCCGCGAGTCTCGATCGTACGCCTGTGAGCTTCGCGAGCTCGTCCGCTTTCCGAGCGACGATATCATGGTTCTCTTTATCATCATACCCGGCCAAGTCGGGCCGCCGCATCCACCACGCGTATAAGCGCTCGGCGTTCAACCCTTTTTTCGTGCGCGGAATCTCGATCGCCGCGGGTTTCTTGCCTTCATTTGCATCGCCCAGACATAAGCCGCTGTACATCGAGATGTAGTGGTTGAACGCCGCGCCCGGCGGCGACGCGATCAACATCCTATCGTTCATTCCGAAGTATTGCTGCCACCCCGGCCCGTGGACTGTGTGCGGCTGGGGAGTACACGGCAAACGATGAAGCTGCAGTTTGGACGCGTACTGTGCATCGGGGCGGACGAGCGCGACGATATCGAAGGCGCCATCGTTATTTTTAGCTTCTTCGTGTTTCCGTCGAAGCGTGTTAGCCGACTCCCTCTGCGCAAATTGCACCAGCAACTCTTCAACGTACGGCTTACCCCACGCCGGCTCCAACGCTTTGCTCTTCTCGTACATCGCCCACACCGCGTCCACGCACGTACCCGGTGGCTTCGTCGGGGTCTCGACGACCACCTTCCCGGAGAAGGCTTCGCTTCCGAACGTTTCCTCGCATTTATTAATGAAAGCACCGTACTGCCACACGTCCGCGTCGTCACGTGCACTTACGAAGACGCGCACGCTGTGCCCGGCGTCTAGAAACGGTGCCACGACGTTCTCGCGTATACTGCAGTGCGTCACGTTCAGAGATCGCGCTTCGCCGTACATCAGAAGCGCGACGCGCTTTGGTCGCGCGCACTTTACCTGAGATGAGCCCGCATCGGCAGCGAGGTTCCAAATCAAACCGAGAGTAAGACACGCTAACGAATACGCGAACACTCTGTCGAACACGCGGGGACTCGCGAGAGGTTGACGCGCGATTCGTGCCGAACTCGCGTTTCGCGCAGCCATCGCGATCGCGGTGGCGAACGCGAACGCGACCGCGCCGCCGCGCGCCGACGCCGGGCCCTTCGCGCGTCCCGCGCCGACCGCCGGGGAGGCGTCGCGCGCGCGCCAAGCGCTGACGCAGACGCAGACGCGACTCCCGCGACCGCCGCCGCCGCCGCCGCCGCGACAGTTGTGCGTCCCGCCGCAAAAGATTACTGTATAACAAGATCGCGCTAAAACTGTCTGCTTGCCAAGTCAGCACGCTGATCGTCCGCGCGGCACCCTCCTCGCGCGCACTCCCGCCCGCACTCGACGACATGGCCGCCACGGCAACGAGCGCCTGCATCCGCGCGCCCTCCGGCGCGCGCCTCATCCGCCGCGCGAACGGCCGCACCGCGCGCCGCGCCAAGGTGCGCCCCACGCGTCGGCGCGTCGTCCCGCCCGCCGGTCCGCCTGAACTACAGTATCGCGCGAGCCGATCGCGTCGTCGGTCGATCTCTTCTTATCCTTCGCCGTTCTCCGTTCTCGCGCCGCGGCCTCCTCTCATCGACGCCCTCCCTCCCATCCCCCCCATTCCCCCCCTCCTCCGCCCAGGCGCCTCGCGCGCGCGCGGTCCGCGTCCAAGCCGCCGCGCCGCCCTCAAAGGTCCTCATCGTCAACACGAACGGCGGCGGGCACGCGAACATCGGCTTCTGGCTCGCCAAGACGCTCGCCGCGCACGGCCACGCGGTCACGCTCTGCGTCGTCGGCACCGCGGATGACAAAAAGATGCAGAAGCCGCCGTTCACGTACTTCGGCGAGCTCACGTCCGCGGGGGTGAAGACGATGTGGGCGAACCCGAACGACCTGGCGACGCTCCCGGGGCAGCCCGAGTTCGACGTCGTCGTGGACAACAACGGGAAGGATATGGACACCGTGGGGCCCGTCGCGGATTTCGCGGTGAAAGCCGGCGCGAAGCAGTTCTTCTTCGTGTCGTCCGCGGGGATGTACATCCCGACGGTCACGCCGCCGCACCTCGAGGGCGACGCGGTGAAGGAGAGCGCCGGGCACGCCAAGGTGGAGGCGCATCTCAAGACGATGCCGTTCAAGATGTCGTCGTTCCGCCCGCAGTACTTCACCGGATACGGCAACAACAAAGGCGCGTTCTATATATCTTACCACACTGGTCCCCATACGACCGCGTTCGCGATGTGCACGCCGATCCTTAAGGACAGGACTTTACCCGCGCGCGGGCGATTCTATCCGCACATCCCATGCTTTTTTTAATCCCCGCCCGCGAAGCCTTTCAACTCCGCTTCTGACGCCTTTCGACTCCGCCCCGACGTCGTCGTCGCGTCATCGTCGCGGAACGACCCGAAGACTGCGAGGAGTGGTTCTTCGACCGCATCGTGAGAGGGCGGACGATCCCGGTCCCGGGCAGCGGCGATCAGCTCAGCGTCGTCGCGCACGCGGAGGACGTCGCGACGATGATGGCCGCCGCGGTCGGGAACGACGCCGCCGCGGGGCAAATCTTCAACGCCGGTACGCGTTCGCGACGCCCTCCCTCTCTCTCTCTCTCTTTCAAAGCGGCGGAAACGTCCGCGCGTCGACCACCACACGATCCGACACGCCATCTCCTCTCGACGAATGGCATCACGATATTTACACGAACCGACCAATCATATCCCTCCACGTCACCACCACCGATCCGATCGACCAGTCACGAACCGCGCGGTGACGCTCAACGGGATGGCGCAGCTCTGCGCCGCCGCCGCGGGCGCGGAGCCGAAGATCGCCAACTACGACCCGAAGAACCTCCCGGACGGCGTCGAGGTCAAGAAGGCGTTCCCGTTCCGCCCGATCCACTTCTACTCCTACCCCGCGAAAGCGCTGGAACTTCTGGACTGGGCGCCGAAGCACGACCTCGCGTCGGATCTGAAGGAACGGTTCGCGTTTTACGTCGCGAGCGGAAGGGACAAGAAGGAGATGACGTTCGAGACGGACGACAAGATCTTGAGGCACATCGGGCGGTGAGCGCGTGCCCCCGCGGACGGAGGATGAGAGGCGGAGGACGTGCGCGTCGAACTTCGAGGTTTAATATCGGAGTGATACGCGGTATGATATATACAACGCTCGCGTCGTCGTCGTCGTTCACGCGCCGCCGCCCGCCAAAACCAAAACCAAAACCAAAAAAACACCGGCGCGTCAGTTTTCGTGAAGTCGTCAGAGTGCACTGCTCGGCTCGTCCTGTCCAGTCCGCGTCGGCATCGATTTCCGAACTGATGAAGCCGGTCGCCTCCGCCGGCCGCCCGCCACACCCGCGAGCGCGTCCGCCGCTAGTACCCACCCTCGGCTCCGCGCTTTCGCACGCACCCAAAAGCACGTTCTATTCGTGTTATGACCGACGCTCTCGACAGTCTCGGTGCGTCCTCGACCGTCGATCTCCGGCGCCGACGATCGCGACGCGCTTTTTCTCGGCCGCCCGCGGGGTGCCCTTCCTCCCTCTCATCGTTCGCCGCGGATCGCGCGCGCGCGGACGACGCGCGCCGCGTCGCCGTCGACGTCCCGCGCCGCGCCGTCGCTCGCGGCGCGCGATGTCGTCGTCCGTCTCCGCGCGTTCGTTCGCGCGTAGTCCTCTCGATCGCCCTCGCGGCGTCGCGCGCCGTCGTTTCCGAGCGTCGCCGCTGACCGCGCCGTGGCCTCGCTCTCTCCGCCGCAGGACCCCAATTCGACTTCGCCGACGACCTTGGAGGAGAGTCTGGCCAGAAAGCTAAGCAAGATAGCTCCAACGCCCAAGACGTTCAGTCTAACTACATCCACATCCGCACGCAGCAGCGCAACGGCCGCAAGTCGCTGACGACGCTCCAGGTGCGCGCGCGCGCGCGAGATCCCCCCCGCCCCGTCGTCGTTTGGTTTTCGTCGCCCTCAACGAATAATATTATTCTTTCGCCCACACCGTGACGAGGACCCTCCCGTTCAGCAACCTGTTAATTAACCCTCACCACTTAATTAATTAACCACACGTTCGCAGGGCATCAACCCCAAGATCAACAAGAAGGTGATCCTCAAGGAGTGCAAGAAGAAGTTCAACTGCAACGGCACGATCGTTGATGACCCGGACCTAGGGCAGATCATACAGCTCCAAGGCGATCAGCGGAAAGTCGTCGCGCAGTTTCTGATCGACGAGAAGATCGCGAAGAAGGACGTGATCAAGATTCACGGCTCTTAAACGCGCCGCGGCGTCGTGCGGGCGGGGTGATCGCGCGCGTGCAGCGAGCGCGTATTATCTCTGGTGAGTAACGTAACTGGCGGTATTCAGCCGTTACGCGCGCGGCGGCCCGCCCGGGGTAGACGCGGCTACGAAAAAACTGGCGAATCGGCGAGAGCGATTGACGAGCGATGAGATCTGACGCGGCGGGGGCGCGTAGTAACGTACGCGCCCTGGGCGTTTCGGGGGTGTTCAGACGACAGGGGAGACGGCGGAGACGGCGAAGGCGGAGTTTCTCTCTCTCGGACACGTGTTGTGATTGATAGCGTCTCTTAGTCGCCGAATCTCGGCGGAGCGCGAAGAAGGCATGAATTCTTTTAAATACATTCCTTCCTTCGCGAGAAGTACGCCACGACGACGCGGCCGCGCGACGTGGGGCCAACACCGCGTCACGTCACGTCACATCGCGCGCGGCATCACTACTCGATCTTCTTCCACTCGTTCCCGTCCGGGAACAAGATCCCCTTCCCCGTCCACTTCCCGAGCAGGTCCCTCGGACCGCCCTTCGGGGAAAAGTCGATGAAGATCTCATCCTCGGACCGCACGACCCCCGTCAGCGCCCACGGTCTCTGCGGCTCGCCGTTCAAACACCCGGGCGCGCCGTCCGTGCCGGTGACGTCCAGGGTATCCCCGGACCCGGACACCTCGCGCTTGCACCCGGGGTGTTTCGGATCCGCGTATTTTCCGACGAATTTCACCGACGACGCGGCGGCGGCGGGGACGTCATCAGACGCGCCAAATGGCGGCGCCGACTTGTCGATCAAACCGGTCACCTGCGTTCGCCGCGAGCCGTTCACGAGACGATCCATCCCCTCCACGACATCCGCCTTCACGATGACGTCCCCGGTCGCGAGCTGCGACAGGAACCCCTCCTCCTCGCCCCCGACGACGTATCCGAACACGGAGAACTCGCCCTTTCACGCGCGAACGTCGGGGTGGAGTTCAAAGGCGTCAGGTGGAGTTGAAAGGCATCGAGGGTGGGGATTGAAACCGTGGCCTGGGCGTAGAGAAGCGCCGGGCGAAGTCCTTAAGAAACGGCGTTCACCACGCGGACGGGGTCGTATGGGGACCAGTGTAAAGAACGCACCTCTTCGAACGCCATGCCGCCAAGACCCGCGCTTCGCTTGTCGAACTGGTAGATGAACCACTGATCCGGCGACGACGTGCCGTCCTCCTCGCCCCGCACCATCGCGATCGAGCCGTTCACGCTCAGCGGCAGCGTCGGCATCTCCTCGCCGCCCTGCACGTTCAGCGCGGACCGCCACCTGGGCTCGTAAAAGTCCATCGCCTTGACCTCCAGCGGCAGCGTGTCGTCGGCGAGCGCGTTGGTCACGTCCACGAGCGTCGCCGTCTCGCTCTTCTTCAGCTTGACGTCGTCGTAAAACCCGTTGTACACCTTGTTCACGAAGTTTCCCGCCGTGAGCGGCGCGTTGTATCCGTCCGCGACGACGCGAAGCGTCGCGGTTTTCACCTCGTCGCCGTTGACGAATCCGAACGTCCCGTCGCCGGCTTTCTGAGGGTCGTTCCATCATTCGAAGCGACGAATATCGGGGTGGAGTTGAAAGGCGTCAGAAGCAGAGTTGAAAGGCGTCGAGGTGTGTGCGTCGGGATTGTGAGCGAGGGGTGGGCGGAGAGAAACAAACGCCGGGAACGAAAGTTCTTAAGGAACGGCGTTCACCACGCCGACGCGGCCGTATGGGGACCAGCGTACGCAAGATAGAACGCGCCTTAATCGTGAGGTCCACCGTCGCGCGGCCCGTCAAACGCGGCAGCGCGTCGTACCGCCGCGGGACGTCGAACGGCAGCCCGGGCGCTTGAAGCACCCTGAGCCTGGACGTCGCGTCTAACGCCATCGCGACGCCGCGGTCGAACCGCTCGACGTCCTGCGACGCCGCGATCGGCCCGAGCTCGACGAAGAGTTGCTCCAACTCCGCGAGCGTATCCTCCGCGGTTTTAAACGCGTCGCCGTCCTTAGGGTCGTTCCATACGAGCGAACGTCGGGGTGGAGTTGAAAGGCGTCAGAAGCGGAGTTGAAAGGCATCGAAGGCGGGGATTGAAAGCAAGGGGTGTGTGGAGAGAGACGCCGGGCGAAGTCCTTAAGGATCGGCGTTCACCACGCCAACGCGGTCGTATGGAGACCAGTGTATGGGACGCGCCTTGGGCACCGGCTCCAGGAGCTTCGCGCGCTTCTCCCGCACGATCGCGAGGCTCGCCCTGACGTCGCCCTCCATCGTGCCCCACGGTTTCCTCTGCGGGATACGCAGCAGATACGCCGCCTCTTCGAGGTTACGCTGGACGTCGCCCGCCTCCGGGTTGACCGCGGGTACCGCGCGGCGCAACGCGGACACGCCGTTGCGCGGCAGGCGCGTGTTCGGGTTGCTTAGCGCCGCCTCCGCGGGGGCGGGGTGAGAGAGGAGACCGACCGCGAGGCCGTCGCCGGCGAACGCGGCGAGCGACGCGAGCGACGCCGGCGCGGGGGACGTCGCGAGGACGAGCGCCGCGAGCGCGGCGGCGACCGGATTCGTCGTCGCGGTCGTCGTCGTCTCGGAGGAGGACGAGGACGTGTCGACGACGACGGATCGATCGCGCGTCGTCGTCGTCGCGGGCTTCTTCGCGGTCGCCGCGGGGCGGACCGACGACGCGCGGCGGCGCGACGCGCGCGCGCGTCTCGGCGCGGAGACGCGCGGCGGCGTCGAGAGCGCGGACGACATCGAGACCGGCGGCGGACGCGCTGTGGACGACTGCGGTTGCGAAGATGGGCACCTTTACTCGCGATCGACGACGCGATCGATCGTTCGGACGCGTCCGAGAGGGAGGCGGACGGAAGCGCGTCGCGGTGAGCGATGCGGTCGCGCGTCGCGTGGCGTGTCGAAGCGAACGCGCGCGATCGATCGACGCGCGGCGACGGGCGCGGCGTGGTGTGAGGAGGGCGCGGCGACGGAGCGTCGGCGTCGACGAGACGGGATAAGCCTGACACGAGACTTGTCGACGACGTGGACGAGCCCGGCGGAACCACGCACCCAGAAGGAAAAAAGGCCACGACGACGCGGCGGGCGCTTCACTTCGCCCCGCGCGGCGAGCTCGGACGGCATGGCAGGAAGCTTCGACGTCGCCGCGGATCTCGCGTGCGTGATCCTCTCGAAGATCGAGGACGTCCCGACGCGCGCGGCGCTGATGTGCGTGTCGCGGGTGTGGCGCGAGGCGGGGAGAGAGAGGGCGTCGTTTCCCTCTGAGCTCGACTTCACCACGTCCCCAAACTCGAAGAGGCCTCCATCGACGACATGGAAGAATTCATGGATCGCATCGAGGGAATCCACATCAGGCTGCCGCCGGGCTCCGAATGGCCCTATAAAAAGCTCCACGACGGGGTCACGCTCGACCGCATGCGACTCAAGGGGACGACCGTGGCGGCCTGGGACCTGAGGTGCCTGGACTTTTACGTCAAACACGACCGCAGCAAGGTCAAGACGTTCGATGAAGGCCCTTTCGATGTTTGGGGATGCATGGATGGCGCGTTCGTATGCGAAGAACTTCTCTGCGGAAGGGGCGTGGGTGTGTGCGTGATCTGCGAAGGAACCGACACGAACGTGATGTGTGAGTACTGCGCGAACGATAGCAACGGCGGGGAAATTTGTGAGTGTTGCAGAGCGTGGGTCTGCGGTCTCCACTCCAGCGACGAGATCGACGGTATCATGGCCTCCTGTGATAGGTGCGAGTGGACCACATGTCGTGAATGTCATGATAAAAGATTTTTCGAATGGGGGGAGTTGTGGTGCCGACGACACGACATGTGATGAAGAAGAAAGAATTTCCGTTCGTTCAAAACGCTAGATACGCTCCAACGCCGCGCTCACGACTCTCCCGTGACGTACCTCGCCACCGCGGTCCTCGCGCCCAAGTACGAGTAATCGATCTTCACCCCGGACCCGCCGGGGGTGCCGTCCACGGCCGCGCCGTCCTCGTCCACGTTCCCTCCCCCCCCCGCAGCGTCGTTCCCTCCCCCGGGAGTTTTCGCTCCGCCGCCGCCGTCGCAGTCGTCGTCGTCGTCGTCGTCGTCGCCGTCGTCCAGGTGGATAAACTCCGACGCCGGCGCGGCCGCGTCCAACGCGCGCGCCCACCCGGGGCGCACGCCCGCGACCGCGCCCGCGCCCAAGCCGCCGCTGAACGTGTCCGCGTTGACGGTCGCCCACGCGCAGTGCGCGCGGTGCTGCCGCAGCGGGTGCATCGCGCCGGGCACGCTCGGCGGCGGCGTCGGCGTCGGCGTCGGCGTCGGCTCCGGTTCCGCCGCCGTCTTATCCTCCGCCTCGTCGCCGCCCGCGCCGCGCTTGCGCTTCCCGGCGGACGCGTCGACCCCCGCGGCGGTGAGCGCGGCGCCGAACGGTCGGATCGGGCTCGAGTCCGCGACCCTCGCCGGCGCCGCCGCCGCCGCCGCCGCCGCGCCCGCAGAAGCCGGCGGCGCACCGAACGGCGTCGACGTCGCCGCGCCGACGCCGAACGCGAACCCGCCGCCGCTCCCGAACGCGCTCCCCCCAACCGGGACGGACGGCGACGCCCCGCCCGCGATGGACCCGATCGCGCCGCCGAACGCGCCGAACGCGCCGCCGATGGCGCCGAGGAGCTGCGCGCCCGTCGCCGCCGCCGTCGCTCTCCGCCGCTTCGCGTTCGCGCCGACCCAATCGTCGACCCCTCCGGCCGCGGCGACCCCGGCGCCGTCTTCGCGCTTCGCGGTCGTCCCTTTCGGGAAGTTCCACGCCGCCGCGCGCGACTCGCACATGTCGCAGCGAAGCACGACGCCGCGGTTCGGCACGATCGAGTCCACGCGCCAGCCCGTCAACGCCAGCGTCGTCGCCGCCGCCGCGTGCGCGTCGTCGCGCGGTCCGGGTTTTCCGGCGACGGCGACGGTCGACGTTTCTTCGCCCTCCGCGCCGCCGCTCTCGCTCTTCGTCGCCTCGCGCGCCAGCCACTTGACGCGGCGCGTCGTCGAGACGCACGTCGAGACGTCCAGCGCGTCTCTGATCGGCGACGTCACCAGCGGCAGCGCGTCGACCGCGACGAGCGCGTCGCGTCGCGCGATGAAATCTTTCCTCAGATCCTCGTCCGAGACCCGCGGGAACCGCGCGAGCGCGATCGGCGACGCCGCGCCTCTCCACGCGCACGACTCCTCGTGCGCGTCGTCGAGCTTCCCAGCCTGTTTCACCGCGATCTCCAGGAGCTGCTCGCGCGTCGCGTCCGGCGGCGCGCGGACGATGACGCGCGCGAGACACGCCTCGCACCGCAGCGCGTCGACCGCGACGCACTCCCATCCTTTCCTCGCGCACGGGACCGGGGACAAGATCGGCGGCTTCGCGAACCACTTCCCGGGCGCGAACGTCGCGAGCCTTCGGAGGAAGTCTCCGCGGTCGCCCGGGCGCGCCACGCGGCGGCCGCGCGCGTCCGGCTCGTTCGCGCTTCGCGACGCGGCGGAGGCGGAGGCGGAGGCGGGGGCGGACGACCCGCCGAGGTGTGCGCCGATCGCGGCCGACGACGGCTCGTCGGGGTTGAAGTACAGCAGCCCGTCCAGGGTCTGGCGGAAGCGCTCGCGCTCGCGCTCGCCGCCGGGGGACGTCATCGCGCGCGGGTCGGGGGCGCGACGACGGGGGTTACGGTATCCGCGCGCGGGGGCGCCGAGATCACTGTCCGCGAGATAGCTTCGCGTTTGAAAATAATAAACTGCGGTGGCGTGGCCCTTCATCCCTCGCCACAGCTCGACGCGCGAGCCGTCGGTCATGCTCGCGACGACGACGACGACGACGACGACGACGCCGGCGTCCGTCGCGCTCGCGGCGACCGCGGCGTCTCCGCGGCGACCGCGGCCGCTCGCGCGACGCGGCGCGTCCGACGTCGTCGCTCCGCGCGCACCTCGCTCCGTCCGATGTCAAATGACGCGACGCGCCGTCCGAACTGTCCGCGTCGCCGCGTCCGCGACGGAGACGACCTCGCCCGCGCCCTCCCCGTCCAACTCGGACGCCTCCTCCGCGACGACGGCGGCGGCGGCGACGCCGTTCGAGGCGTACCTCGCGACCGAGCTGTCCATGAGCGCGACGGAGATCGACGACGCGCTGCGGCGCGCGCCCAAGCTGCGCGGCTACGACGTCGCGTCCGTCGTCGCGCCCAAGGTGCGGTACCTGATCGACAGCCTCGGCGCGACGCCCGCGCAGGTCAAAAAGGCGCTGCGGCGCGACGCGCGCCTCCTCGTGTGCTCGCTCGCGTCCGTCGAGCGCGTCGCCGCGTGGCTCCGCGAGCGCTGCGGCGTCGCGCGCGAGGACGTCGGCGCCGTGCTGTGTAAGCAGCCGTCGTTGGCGTGGCAGTCGATCGACGACAACCTGACGCCGACGCTCGCGTTCTTGACGGAGGAGCTCGGGATGACGCCGAGGGACGTCGCGAGGTGCGCGACGCGCCGACCCGCGGTGCTCTGCATGAGCGTGGAGGGTACGCTGCGCGCGAAGCGCGCGTTTTACTCCGACGTCTTTCGCGGCGACGACGCGAGACGCGACGGCGCGTTGCGACGGCACCCGGAACTCCTCGCCGTGAGCGTCGACGGCGCCGCGCGACCGAAGCTGGCGTACCTCGCGGACGCGCTCGATATCGGCGCGGACCGCGCGGCGAATATCGTCGCGAAGAGCCCCGGGGTGTTGTCGCTGAGCGTGGAGAAGAACGTCGCGCCGACGATTCGATTTCTCGCGGAGGAGCTCGAGCTCGGCGTCGCCGGCGCGGCGAAAGTCGTCGAGTCGCGGCCGAACGTGCTCGCGTACAGCGTGGACAATAAGCTGCGGCCGACGGTGGCGTACCTCACGCACGAGTTCTTCCCCGCGTGCGACGCTTACGCCGCGGTGATGTTGGTTAGTTACTCGCTGAAAGGGCGGATCGTGCCTCGCGTCCGGACGCTGCGGAAGAAGGGCTTGATGGCGCGCGGCGTCGGCGCGGGCGGCGGCGACGCGAGGCCATGCACGGCGACGTACGCGATGACGCGGACGGACGCCGCGTTCTGCGCGCTCGCGGGGATCGACGCGGAGACGTACGAGAGGGAGGTGAAGGACGCCGCGGAGGATCCGGACGCGGGGCGGTTGCCGTGGTTGCGGGACGGGAGGAAGTGGTCGCTCGCGGAGGGCGGGAAGGCGGCGGCGGCGGCGGCGGCGGCGGCGGCGGGGACGTGAACCGTCGACCGTCGCGCCCGGAGCGGCGGCGGCGCCGTCGTCGAGAGCTCCTGATGTATCATACGGATAGTCGCGACGCGTGCATGTAGTTGTATAAACAGACGAACGACGTGTATCGACATCATCACGACGCCGCGCGCGCGGCTCGGAGGGAGCTCCGCGAGACTCGACGAACGTCTTTTCATCACCCTCTTCTCGGAAAACGCGTAAACCACCAAAAAGTGCCGAGTCGCGAGACGCGACGTCACTCATGGCGCCCCCGGGCGGCGGCGGCACCTTCGCGCCCGCCGTCCGCGCCGCGTCCCGCGCCCTCCTCGACTGGTCTCTCGCGCAGTACGCGCGCCCGTCGAACGCCTTCTGCCACGGCGCGCTCGTCCTCGCGCAGCTCCTCTTCGCGGGCATGCACATCACCGCGGCGAGCGCGTTAGATCACATCCCACCCTTCTCCTTCTGCGCGCTGCGACTCGCGCTCGCGCTGCCGTTCCTGTACTGGCTCGCGAGACGCGAAGGCGGTCGCGCGCTGCGCGGGTGGGAGCGCGCGTGGCCGCTGCCGATGGGCGCCGCCATCGGCACCGCCTACGCGCTCGTGTTCGTGTGCAATCAGCGCAGCGGGCCCAACTACACCGCGATGGTGCAGCCGTTGATTCCGCTCGCGGCGGCGGCGATGAGCGCGGCGCTTCGCATCGAGCGCGTGGACGCGATGAAGGCGGGCGGGCTGTTCGTCAGCGTGGTCGGGACGACGATCACGCTGCGGGTGTGGACGAACGAGGACGAGGCGCCGGGGGTGGTGGACTCGATCTTTCTCATGACGCAGCCGATCGCGTACGCGACGTATGTCGTGCTCCTGGCGTTGGCGCTGAAACGCGTCCGCGCTGGTGACGGTTCGAATTCTACAGCTGCCGTTACGAGGAGGAGCGTTACTACTAGTCATTTCGAAGACGAAGACGACGACGACGACGACGACGTCGTCATAGAAGGGCTCGACCGTCCGCCGCCCGGGCCGATGTTGTTCTTATTCGCCGCCACCGTCGTCAGCGAGATCGTCATCGCGTCGGGTGCGTTCTATACACTGGTCTCCATACGACCGCGTTGGCGTGGTGAACGCCGTTCCTTAAGGACTTTTGCCGGCGTCTCTCTTCGCCCACCCCTCGCTTTCAATCTCCGCCCTCGACGCCTTTCAACTCCGCTTCTGACGCCTTTCAACTCCACCCCGACGTCTCAGTCGGCGTGCGCGGGCTGGTGCGCCGCGTCGAGTGGTCCACGCTGCCCGCGCACGCGTACCTCGCGGTGCTGTACGCCGGGATCATGTCCTCGTGTTTCGCGCACGGGATAAACAGCTGGGCGATATCGCACGTCAGCGGGGTGCTGCCGACGGTGTACAGCGGCGTGCAGGTGATCTTCACGGTGATCCTCGCGGATATTTTCCTGGACGAAGGCGCGTTCTATAAGATAGTATCGGACTGGTCCCCATACGACCGCGTCGGCGAGGTTGACGCCGTTCCTTAAGGACTTCACTTCCCGGCGTCTCTCGCTTTCAATCCCCGAACGCGATGCCTTTCAACTCCACCCCTGACGCGCCTTTCAACGCCACCCCGACCCTCCCTCAGCCGTCGGGTGGGACCGCGCGGCGGGGTCGTTCGTCACGATGTGCGGCGTCGCGGTCGTGAGCAAGGCGAAGGCGAACGAGCAGGAGGCGGCGGCGAAGCTTGTGGCGGCGCGCGAGGAGGAGTACGGGGGTAGCGGCGGGGATCGAACCGGGGGCGAGGGGGGAGCGACGATCGCGGCGAGGAGGACGAGCGTCGACATCGGGACGGAGGGCGGCGCGGTGGCGATTTTGAACCTGTCGCCGGGACCGGGAGCGGGGGGGGCGAAGGCGGGGGCGTACAGAGATCTCGAGATGGAGTCCGTGGACGAGGAGGGCCGCGCTTCTTTCGCGAATCATCGATAGACTAGACGACGGACGCGCGAGCACATGTAATCGTCGCAAACGCGATCGTCGCAAAAAATCAGTCGTCTTCTCTTCATCTACGAAGGCGCTCCTCTCGTCGTCTCTCGCGCGCGTCACGCGCCTCCTCTCCCCACCGCGGCCATCCCCTTCCGCTCCCTCACCCACGCGTCGATCTTCCCCTTGAGCTCGACGTCGTCCACCAAATCCTCGATCGAGCACGGCGCGCGCGTGAACGGATCCGACTGGTCGCTCAGGAGATGCCGCATGATGTTCGCGCGATCCATCGACGCGCCCCCCGGCAGCTTCACCGGATCCGTCATCAGCGTGCACATCACCGGGTCCAAAAACTCGTCCGGTATCTCCCCCAGGTCCGCCTCCTCCTCCTCCATCGCCGCCGCGGACATCCGGCACGCGTCCGCGAGTCGATCGAAACTCGCGACGGCGTGCGCGGGTTTGAGACCGAGCTGCCGCAAGAGCGACGCGGCTTCCGTGAGCACCTCGTCTCTATAGCTCCGGCCGTCCGCGACGACGGCGGCGACGAACGCGCCGTCCTTGTCCGCCTCGAACAGGTGCACGTACACCTGCGTGATCATCCCGAGCAGCTCCTTGGGCTTCCACCCGTACTTCTCCGGGTCCTTGACCTTCAGCTTGGTGCGCTCGGGCCCCGCGAGGAACAGCAGAAAATAGTTGAGCATCGCGGCCACGCGCTGTTCCATCATTCAAAGCGATGTCGGGGTGGAGTTCAAAGGCGTCAGTTGGAGTTGAAAGGCGTCGCGAACGGGGATTGAAAGCGAGGGGTGGGCGGAGAGATGCGCCGGGCAAGGTCCTTAAGGAACGGCGTTCACCACGCCGACGCGGTCGTATGGGGACCAGTGTATAGAACGCGCCTCCACCATCTCCGGCAACAAAAACGGCGCCGCGATGTCCCGGCTCGTGTATTCCATCATCCCGACGTGCACCTTGGCGAGGATGAGGTCGTTTTTCAGGCCGCGCGTCGTCTGCGCGTTCGCGCGCTCGCGCTCCGCGCGCTCCGTCGCGGGCCGCCGCGACCACGCGTCGACGTCGCTCGAATCTTGGTCGTACTCTCTCACCTCCGGAAGCTTCTGCATGCTCTCGTCCAACAGCCACACCGCGTCGTTGATGAGCATGTTCAGGAACCGCATGTAGAACTCGGGGTCGCGAATCGCGAGCTCGCTCCACGCGATGCGGTGCGGCTCCACCTTCCAGAGGTACTCGCACATCTCGCCGATCTGGTACCGGATGTTGAACTTGTCGTAAAACTGATTCGCGGCGCCGGTGAACTCGATGTCGACGTAGAGCCGCAACACCGACGGGATCAGGTGCTTCAGCGCGAGCTGGTGGCCCTCGAACAAGTTCGCCATCGCGGGGTTCCAGCGCCCGCGCGGCTCGGCCGGGTCGCCGGGGAGCCAGTGCCGCAGCACCTCCACGAACTTCGCGCGTAGGTACGGATTCTTGACGTACTCGGGAGAACCCAACAGCAACACGAAGAGCGACATGAGCTCGTCCAGACGCTCGTGGTTGAACACGTCGCGGTTCGGGCCGCCGCTCTGCGCGCAGAAGCGGCACAGGTACAACAAAAAGTCCGCGCAGTCCTCGAGGATGTGTTCGGGGAGGAGCGCGAACCGAGGCGGGCACGGCGTCGGAAGTAACCCGCCGCCGCCGCCGCCGCCGCCGCCGCCGCCCGTCTTCCCCGCGACTTCTCGCGCCAACGTCGCCCCCCCCGCCGCGTCCCTCCCGTCCGTCGCGACCCATATCAACCACGTCGCGACGAGCCGATAGAACGCCATCGCCTCGCCGATCGCCCTCGGGTCCTGCAGCACGCTATCGAAGCACGCGTACCGTTCCTTACACCGCGCGAGCTCGTTCGTGAGCTGGCCGATGTGCCTGTCAAACTGCGCGGATTGAAACGCGTTCGGCGCGCCGCCCGGCAACGACGCCGCCCACTGCGCGCGCATCGCGTCCACGTCCCCGAGCTGCGACTGCCGGTCCTGGAGCTCGCGCGCGAGCGACGTGTGCTCGCTGACGCACTTGACGTACCCCAAGTGCATCGCGCGCGCGGCGAGGAAGAAACACTCGCAGATGAACCCGTAGCTCTCCGTCGCCGTCTCCTCGGCTTCGGTCAACGCGCCCGCACGCGCCTGCTCCTCCGTCGCGCTGACCCTGGTCACCTCGGTCAAGTTGAGCCTGCACTTTCTCGACCGCACGTAGCTCGGGTCGATCTTCGTGAATTTCATCGCCCCGGGCTCGGTGAACGGCGCCGCGAGTCGAAGCGTCGTCATCGATAGGTTATGCGCGAACCCGTGCGACGAGCAGAGGAGCGGCGCGATTTGCATCTTGCTCCGCCCCGCGTTCGCGTCGCACGCGGCGGCGAGCCACGCGACGACGCCCTCTCGCACGTCCCCGCCGTGTTTCAGCATCGCGTACAGGGTCTGATACAGCCCCTCCTGTGTTTGTTTCGTCACCGCGCGCAGCGTGTGAATCGACTGTTCGACGTCCGCGCCGCGTCTGCTCTCGAGGCCGCTGAGGGTCGTTCCATACAAAGCGATGTCGGGGTGGAGTTGAAAGGCGTCAGTTGAAGTTGAAAGGCATCGTGGGCGGGGATTGACCGCAAGGGATGGGCGGAGAGATGTGCCGGCAAAAGTCCTTAAGGATTGGCGTTCACCACGCCGACGCGGTCGTATGGGGACCAGTGTATAGAACGCACCTGAAGCACTGTTCCGCGACTGACGGCTGCCGCTGGAGCAGCGCCGGGTCCGGCAGCGCGCTGCACCCGAAGAAGGGCCCGAGCAGCGACTCGTCCTCGAACGCGCGGCCGTTGATCGCGGACGACGACGACGACGACGACGACGACGCGGCCATCCCGGCCATCCCGGGGAAGGCGTTGGTCGTCGTCGTCGTCGTCGGCTTCCACTTCGGATGCGCCGCGAGCCGAGCCGCGACGGGTTTGCACGCCGCCAGCTGGCACAGCAGCGTCAGCGGCTTGTGCACCTCGCCCAGCGGCGACACGCCGTTGATGAGGCTCGGGAGCTGCGTCAGCGACGGGTCGAGCATCTCCGGGAGGCCTTCGCTCTCGAACCTCCTCGCGAACGCGTCGAGAAATCCCGGCGGCAAGCCATCCGCGCCGGTCATCTCGTCGAACAGCTGCGACGGCCCCCGCGCGGCCGCCGCCTCTGGTTGCGGGAACATCCCGTCCATCGCGGGGTTGAGGAGGAGGCCGCAGTAGGACACGCAGAGCTCGTTCGCCGCCGCGAGGAGCGCGGCCTGCTTCTCTTGGAGGTCCTTCGAGCTCGCGGACTTGCGCGACGCGTGGAAGCATCGGAGGTACGATCGCACGAGCCACGCGAACGGCGCCGCCTCCGGGTCTCTCCTCCACGCCCCCTCCGGGAACGCGTCCTGCGGCGTGGACAAGCGCGCGAAGAGCACGCGCTCGAGGTTATCCGCGGTGATCGCGAACGGCGGGGAGACGCCCTCCGATCGGAGCTCGGTCGCGAGGTCCGCGAGGAAGACGCACTCGTCGGATCCCGCGCTCTCCGTCAGCGTGAGCCGGAACGCGCCCTCGATCGTCCGCGACAGCCGCTCGTCGCTCGAGGCGGACATGACGACGACGACCGCGGCCCGCGGGGACGCGCGCGCGCGCCGTGCTGGGAGTCGATCGCGTGCCGTCGCGCCGCTCGATCTGAGCGCCGATTAGGGCACCCGGGTGTAGGAATTGATGACGACGCGACGCGACCAGACAGGACGCGACGCGACGCGACGACCGAACTTTTTTCTGACGCCTTCGCCTTCGAACCGTCGCGTCGCGCGTCTCATAGCCTCACTCCGTCCCCGCGCGCCTGCCTCCACCGACTCCGTCGCGGTCGCGATGATGCCCGGATACGCCGCCGGCGGCTCGCACGCCGCCGGCCTGATGCCCGGATTCCAGCCCATCCCCGGGATCCTCCCCGGAATGCAGCAGCAGCCCTCGGGCGCGGGCGCGAACGACGGCAGCGGCAACCGCCCGCCGTCGCCGCCCGGGATGAAGCCGTTCTCGCGCGCGGGGCTCATGCCGGGTCTGTACTCGCCCCCGAAGGCGGCGTCGTTCTCGCCGCCGCCCATACCGCCGCCGCCGCCGCTCGTGTTCGTGACCGGGAACACGGGGAAGCTGACGCGCGCGAGGCTCGCGCTGTCGCTGCGGTCGCTGTCGCGCGTCCAGGTCCAGGGCGTGGATTTGAAAATCCCGGAGATCCAAGCCGACTCCGTGAAGGCGGTCGCGATGGACAAGGCGCGGCGAGCGTTCGAGGAGCTGAAGCGCCCGCTCATCGTGCACGACTGCGGGCTCGTGTGCGCCGCGCTGAAAGACTTCCCGGGGCCGGCGACGAAGTACGCCAACTACACCATCGGCACGGAGGGCCTTTTAAATCTCATGCGCGAGAAAGAAGACAGACGCGCGGGGTGGGCGGACGTCATCGTGCACGTGGACGCCAACGGGAAGCTCAAGACGTTCGAGCCGGAGGAAGACTACACCGGGATCATCTCCGAGACGCCGCCGAGGAAGTATCTGCGGTTCAAGGATAACGCGAGGGCGTTGGGGCGCGTGTTCGTCGCGACGGACTTCTTCGGAAAGGACGAGGATCGATGCCTCGCCGACGTCACCGAGGAGGAGTATCAGAGGTACCGCAGAGAGGCGCCGTCGGTGTGGAACGACTTCGCGGAGTGGTACGAGAAGCGGCTGGAGGAGGAGGAGGGGAAGGAGAACGTGGCGAGGTTGAAGAAAGAGAGCGCGGCGGACGCCGCCGCCGGCGAGGGCGGCGACGGCGAGGCGGACGGCGACGGCGGCGACGACGCGGGGGCGGACGACGAGAAGGACGACGACGGGTGGAGCTCGTCGTCCTCCGAGGAATGGATGAAACGGGTTAAATAAGGTGGACGAGGGTAGGGTGGACGGGACGACGCCGCGCGGATAGATAGCTCATGTAACACGTGGACATAACGCACAGATGGTCACGGTCACGGTCGCGGTCACGGTCGCGGAGACGGCGAGGACGCGCGGACGACGACTCGAGGCCGAAAATCAAATTCTAAAAAAAAAAAATCAAAATCCGACGCATCAGCAACCTCCTCGACACACTCCGAAGCGCCCCGACGACCCGCCGTCGACGCTCCGATGACCGCTTCCGTCGCGTGCTCCTCCGGCCACGCCGCGCGCGTCGTCGCGCGCGTCGTCTCGAGGAGGCCGCCCTCGCCGAACCCGCTCGCGCCGACGCTGCTCGCGGTCGAGCCCGTCGGCGACGCCGACGCGGAAGAGCGCCTGCTAGGTAACATCCGACGCCACGTCCGCGGGTTCGACCGCGAGGACGACGCGCGCGCGCTCCTGCGGGAGTACCTGCGTTTCATGACGATATAGAAGAACACGTTCAAGACGATCGCGCTGCGCCCGAGCGCGGTCGTCGGCGAGGCGTGGCGGCAGCACGCGCTGAACGGCACTCGCGACTACGTCTCGTTCTGCGATCGCGTCTTCGGGGACGTTCTGGACCACGCGAACGAGGACAGCGCGGGGGTGAACGCGAACGACGCGGCGGAGATGGAGGCGTACGCGCGCGTCCTCGCGAAGTACCGCGAGGCGTTCAGGGAGGACCCGCCGGCGCGCGCGTGGCCCGCGATCGCGAGGAACGAAGAGGATATGGAGGAGGACCTGGAGGAGGAGGCGCGGCGAGGGCGACTCGTCGTCCGCGTCGTTCCGAAGAACGAGCAGAGCGGGTCCGCGAGCGGCGCGTCGGACGGGGAGAAACTCAGCGACGAGCTCACGAGCGCGATGGAGGGCGACGCGGCCACGACGGGCGCGCCGAGGGAGGCGCGGCGGCTCCCGGGGGAGAGCGACGCGACGTTCGAGCTGCGGAAGAAGGCGGAGGGCGGCGACGCGGACGCGCAGTGTAAACTCGGCGTGGAGCACTACGGCGCAGAGCGGTACGAGGAGGCGGTGAAGTGGTATCGTCAAGCCGCGGAGAAGGGTCACGCAGGTGCGCAAAATAGGCTTGGGCGCTGCTACTATCACGGACGCGGCGTAGAGAAGAACCACGTGGAGGCGGTGAAACTGTATCGTCAAGCCGTGGAGCATGGTTACGTAGGTGCGCAATATGACCTTGGGGTCTCCTACGAACACGGAGAAGGCGTAGAGAAGAACATGGCAGAGGCGGTGAAGTGGTATCATCAAGCCGCGGAGCAGAGTTACGCATATGCGCAAAATAACCTTGGGGTCTCCTACGAACACGGAGAAGGCGAAGAGAAGAACATGGCAGAGGCGGTGAAGTGGTATCATCAAGCCGCGGAGCAGAGTTACGCATATGCGCAAAATAACCTCGGGCGCTGTTACTATTTCAGTTATGGACACTGTGAGAGAGACCTCGGTAAGGCGGAACACTGGCTCGCGAAGGCCGTAGAGAACGGTTACAAAAGGTCCGAGGGTCTTCTCAAAGAGGTGAGAGAATTGATGAATCTTGAAGTCGCGGCGGCGGAGAAGAAAGCCGCGGCGGCGGCGAAGAAAGCCGCGGCGGCGGAGAAACGCAAAGCCGCCGCCGCCGCGAAGACGGCGGCGAAGCGCGCGAAGAGATGAGATGCACATGTAAGAAACAGAACGAAACCACGCGAAATACACACTCATCATAACTTATCATATCATACTCGTACACTCTCGCATCTCTCACTTCGCGCGCGCACTTCCGCCCGCGACCCGGCGCGGCGCCGCGTCAGTTCGAGTCGTCCGAGGAGCTCCACGACTCCGCGAGCGCGTGCGCGCGCACCGCGTCGGAGAATCCGTCGGAGATTTTGTCGGAGATTTTCTCCGACGACGGCCCGGCGTTCAGCGAAACGAACACCGTCGGGACGTCATCGTCGGCGGCGGCGTCGTCGAAGTCCGCGACGGACGTCGGCGACGCCGCCGCCGAAGCCGGCGGCTTCGATTTCAAAGCCGCCGCCGCCGCCGCCGCCGCCGAAGCCGCCGCCGCTTTCGTCTCGCCCGCGCGCTTCATCGCGCGCGTCTTCCACCGATGCGCGGCGATCTTCGCGGACGCGATCCGCGCCATGGACAGCTTCGGGAGGTCGTACAGGATGAGCGTCCCCTTGCCGTCGTTCTCGTGGTCCGCGGGGCGCCAGTTATGCACCGGCTTTAACACGCGCGCGCCGCCGCCGGTGTGAAACAACAGCCCGCGGTCGTGCTTCCCCTCGCTCTGCATGACGTAGTCCTCGTACTTCACGCCGGTGACCTTCTCTTTGTTCCGGTACCCGCGCGTGCGCGTGACCGCGCACACGCCTCTCACGCCGGGCATCGTCAGCGCGACGTTGAGCACGAACTCGCGCAGTTCGTTCCCCACCGCGCGTCCGAGCGTCGCGCTGAAGAGTTGGCACACGTGGATGTCCATCAGCTGCACGTACGGTCCCTCGACGAGGCGCGCGCGCTCTTTGTTGTGCCAGTCGTACACCGTCGCGTCGTCCGGCGCGTTCACGCGCTGGAAGTAGACGCCGCCTTTGACCTCGCCGTCGTCGGACTGCACGACGAGGTTCCCCGCGGGGTTGTTGACGACGCGGTCGAGAATGGTGGCGCGCGGCGTGCGCATCGCGGATTTCGAGCCCCAGTTTTGCGCCTCGACGGCGACGAGCGCGTCGACGTCGTCCTCGCGCGCGAACCGGACGCTGTACCCGACGCGCCGCAGCCGCGCGACGCCGACGCCGAGGACGGGTGATGACGTGTCAGCCTGCGATTCGTCGTTCGCCGCGGCGGACGAATCCGAATTCGGCGCGACGAAGCACCCGCTCGGATCCATCACGAGGCCGACCTCCGCGGCTTGCAGCAACAGCTGATGCATCGGCACGCCGGTCACCGCGCCGCACGCGTGCTCGACCGCGACGGTGTTGACGACGTGCCTTGAACCGGCGCGCGCGCCCTGGAACGTGTTCGGCGCGCTGTCGCGCGTCGTGGACGCGAGGAGGAGCACCCCGGCGTCGCCGGAGGTTTGGTAGAGGTCGTCCAAGACGTCGGCGAGTCTCTCGGCGGTCGCGGCGGCGTCCGGGCGCGCGACGTCGACGTCGGCGTCGGCGTCGGCGTCGGAGTCCGTGTCCACGAGCGGGTCCCACGGGACCTCGGCGTCGGAGTTCGCGACCGGCGCGGCGGCGGCGCGCGGCTTCTTCGCGGCCGGCGCGGCGGCGGCGGCGGCGGCGGGACGCGGCTCGAATCGCATCAGCCGTCGGTGCGGCCCCGCGGCGTTCTTCTTCTTCTCCTCGGATCCCAGCGGCTTCATCCGCGCGCACGCGGCGATCAGCATGTGCGCGTCGTCGCTCGCGAGGCGCTTCAGCTCGTCGCCGCCGCTCCTCGCGTCGTTCGCCTTCCACGGGGACAGCTTGAAGTCGTCGGCGACGTCCGGGCCGTCCGCCCCGGCGCGCTTCTTTTCCTTCGCCGAAGCCGCCGCGAAATCGCGCAGCGCGCGCAAAAGCCCCGCGTCCGCGTCGCCGCCGCCGACGCTCACGCCCGCGAGCCCGCGGACGGTCGCGTCGCACGCCTTCGCGCGCGGCGTCAGCGACGGGAGCAGCACGCAGCCGACCGCGGCGGCGACGTCGGCGACGATTTTTTCGTGCGCGCCGTCGTCGGCTCTCGTGAACGCGTCCGACGCCCTCCGCGCCGCTCGCGGCGGACCTTCCGTAACGCTCGCGTCTGGGCCGTTCACGGAGGACAGGATCGCGTCCGCGGCGGCGTGCGCCGCGCGCGAGGTGGCGAGCGACAGCCGCATCGTCTTCAGCTGCTCGTCCGCTTCGTTCGCGACAGCCTCGACCGGCGACGAAAGCGGCGGCGGAAGCTCGACGTCGACGACGGCTGGCAGGGCGGCGACCGCCGGCGCGGCGGCGACGACTTCCGCCCGCGCCTGCGCCTCCTTCTTCTCCGCCGCGATCTGCGCGTTCGCCTCCGCTTCCTTCAGCGCGCGCATCGCGTCCTCGAGCGCCTTCTTCGCGGCGGCGACGGGATCGGACGCGTCGGCGTCGGCGGCGTCGTCGGTCGCGCGGCGGTCGACGCTCAGATCTCTCGCCGAGTCGGAGTGCATCGGCGGCTGCGCCCTCGCGCAAGCGGGCGCGGCGACGACGATGGGCGCGGCGGCGACCGGCTGCCGCGTCGGTTCATCGATCGAACCGTCGACCCCTGGCGGCGCGTCGATCGCGACCGAGTACCGCTTCAGCCGTCGCGTCGCCCACGCCGTCGGCTTCGCGTCGCCGTTCGCGGCGTCGGCGGCGCGTTCGGACGCGATCTTCGCCGTCGCCGGCAGCGTCCCGCGGACGGCGACGACGTCGAACGTCTCGCCGACGCGCCGCCCGTCGCGCCGCGCGAGCTCCTCGCACGCCTCGTACAGCAGCGCGCGGACGATCGACGGCGTCTTCACCGGGTTCGCGCCCGGGCCGAACATCGAGAGGCCGGTCGAGAGGAACCGGTCGACGAGCAGCGGCGGTCGGTCGATGTCGATGTCGATGTTCTTGTCGGATGAGACGCCGCCGCTCCCGAGGCCGAGCACGCGCGCGACCGCGAGCGTGTGCTGGCTCGCGGGGTCGTCGTACGTGACGTACAGGTGCGCGACGTCGTCGCGGATGTCGTCGTCCATCGCGTCCTCGTCCGTGGCGAGGAACGCGTGGACGTCCGTCGCGCGCGTCGGCGCGCGCGAGACGACGATGGATTGCTCCGCGCGCGCGCGGAGGCACTTGTCGAGCTCGACGAGGCTCGACGCGCGGACGACCGACATCGTCTTCTCGCCGCCGTCGAGCTTCGCGGCCGCGAGGACGTCGACGCCGTACCCGGCGAGGACGGACTCGGCGTTGACTTTGCTTGCCTTGGGCGACGCGAGCGCGTGCGGCGGCTTGCGCGCGCGATTCTCGCATCGCGAGCGCGCGTACTTGAGCGCGGCCTCGACCTGCTTTTCGAGATCCGCGCGTCGCTCGCGGTCGTCCACCTTGCGGATCTTGAACGACGGCGGCATCGCGCGCGTCGCGGCGGCGGCGTTGGAGGCGACGCAGGCTGCGGCGTTCATCGTGTGAATGTCGATGTCGTGCGTGCGGAGCGGGTGCGGCGTGCGCGCGGGGAATGCGCCTCCGAGACGTTTCGTCGTTGCTTTTCACGAGATTTCAAGAGGCGTGATGGGGAAATTTCGGCGTATCGGTCGTATGAGCATTTAGTCAGACTTTTCGGCTTCTTGTCAGCGAAACGCCCCCGAGAGGCGAAACGGTAGAAATTCCGATCGCGCGAGAAACGAAACGGTTTTCCTTCTGTTCGATCGAATTCGCGACTACGACGGGAAGTCGAGGAGTGACAAGGAGCGAAGCCTCGCGGCGGGGACGCGCGCGGACGCCGCGCGACGCGAGCGAGCGATCACGTCGTGATTCGAAAGAATGATGAACGGCTACCGCGGGAAGGCCCGGTCTCCGCTCGTCGCCGGCGGCGTCGTGGATGAGAATTTGTCAACTCGTCGTCCTCGTCGTCTCGTCGACGCGATTCGATTCTCGTCACCGCCCTCGCGGACGAGGGACGGCCGCGCCGCCTCCTCCCCCAAGCGACGGCCACTGCCCTCCTCCCGCGGCGTTCACGTCCGCGACGGTGCCGCCCTGAGGCGGCGGCGGCGGCGGCGGCGGCGCGTCGCCGAACCTAAACTGCGGCAAAGGCGGCGGCGGCGCCGCGCCGCGTCGCCCCGCCGCGTCGCCGCCGCCGCCGCTCGGCGGCGGCCCCGGGGTACCCCACCCCTCCGCGGCGGTGTTGTCGCCCAGAGACATAGCGCTGAGCGCGTGGAGGTCGAGCATGGACCCGAGCGGGCCGCTCGCGAGCGGCGGTTCCCAGTCCGACGCGTCGTCGAGCCGCGCGAGCGGCGGCGGCGGCGGCGCGGCGGGGCGACGCGGCGCCGTGCAGCCGCCGCCTTTGACGCAGTTTAGGTTCGGCGACGCGCCGCCGAAGCCGCCGCTGCCGCCTCAGGGCGGCACCGTCGCGGACGTGAACGCCGCGGGAGGAGGGCAGTGGCCGTCGCTTGGGGGAGGAGGCGGCGCGGCCGTCCCTCGTCCGCGAGGGCGGTGACGAGAATCGAATCGCGTCGACGAGACGACGAGGACGACGAGTTGACAAATTCTCATCCACGACGCCGCCGGCGACGAGCGGA
>NW_003315897.1:711727-736678 GCF_000151265.4 Micromonas pusilla CCMP1545 | reverse complement strand
ACCGCGGCATCGCGATCGGCGCGCGGCCGCCGTGCGTCGCCCCGCCGCCGCCGCCGCCGAGCGCGAGCTTCCTCGGCGTCATCGTGCCCTTTACCGTCGGCTTCGGCGGCTGCTGCTGCGGCGGCGGTGGCGTCGCCCCGCCGCCGCCGCCGAACCCGAACCCGCCGCGCTGGTGCGTCGCGAACCCTAATAACCCTCGCTGCCCGACGCCGACGCCGACGCCGTGCATCCCACCGTGGAGCATGCCGCCGACGCCGCCGAGCGCGCGCGCGTGCGCGAGCTCCGCGGCGGCGGCGGCGGCGGCGGCTTTTCTCCTCGCGTTCGCCTTCGCTTTCTTCCCCGTCCCCGGCGCGCCCGGCGGCTTCTTCCCCCCCGCGACCGCCGCCGCCATCTGCCCCGGAACGAACGCTGCGGCGCCGACGTTTATCCCGGAGCTCTCCTCCTCTGTTTTCTCGTCCAGGTCTAGTAACGGCTCCTTCGCGACCGTTCGTTTATGCTGCAGCATCGTCGTGAACCCCGAAGTCGGCGGGTCTCTCTTCCACCGACACCCCTCCGCGCCGTACGTCTCAAACCTACACGCGCGTCGTATCCCCGCCCAGTCCGTGCCGCCGCGGCCGTGCGGTGCCATCGTGTTCTGGTCCCCGAACACGACGCACATCCGCCGCGCTCTCGACACCGCGACGTTCACGCGCCGCGGGTCGGACACGAACCCGATCGACCCGGTTTTGTTCGCTGAGGGTCGAGGGTCCATACGAGCGAACGTCGGGGTGGAGTTGAAAGGCGTCAGTTGGAGTTGAAAGGCATCGCGGGCGGGTATTGAAAGCGAGGCGTGGGCGGAGAGACACGCCGGCAAAAGTCCTTAAGGATCGGCGTTCACCACGCCAACGGGGTCGTATGGTAACCAGTGTATAGAACGCACCGCGCGTCGTCGAGATGATCACGTAATCGAACTCGCTGCCCTGACACGCGTCCACGGTGAGACACTCCACCTTCAGCGACGCCGGGAGCGCCTCGAGCAGCGCGAGGAACTGGCCTTTGTAGAAGGTCAGGATAGCGATCGTGCACTCGTAACCGTGGCGCTCGCGTAACGACATCGCCGCGGCCGTCACCGCGACAACCTCCGCGTCGTTCACGAACGACTTCCCGTCGTCCGGAACTCTCTCCGCGCCGTCGACTTGACACCACACCATCGCGTCCGCGTCGCCCCTCTCCTCGCCGACCGCGAACCGCTCGCTCGCGATCGCCTCGTCCGTCTCGAGCTCGCCGTCGTAAAACTGCCGGCTCACCGCGGCACACACGTGCGGATGCATGCGGTACTGCGTCGTGAGTCGATGCGCGCGTCCGCTCGCGGCGACGCAACGCTCGAGCATCGACCGATCGTGCGCGGTGCCTTTCAACGAAGTGAAGTCGGGGTGGAGTTCAAAGGCGTCAGTTGGAGTTGAAAGGCGCCGAGGGCGGGGATTGAAAGCGTGGTGTGGGCGGAGAGACACGCCGGGCAAAGTCCTTAAGGAACGGCGTTCACCACGCCAACGCGGTCGTATGGGGACCAGTGTAACCAGAACGCACCTTTCAACGCGTGCGGCGGGATCAACGAGCACGGCGGCAGCTGCTTGTGATCGCCGAGGAGGACCAAGTTCTTCGGTCGAAGGTTCAGAAGCAGCGCGGTGGAGCTCTCCGGCGTGCACCCGCACTCGTCCACGACCACCGTGTGCACGCGCAACGGCGTCTTGACGTGCTCTTCCCACTCTCGCAGCAATCGGCTCGTGCTCGCGATCGTGCAGAGGATGAGCTGGCAGTCGTCCATGAGCGCGCCCTTCACCGACTTCGCCGCGGTGATCGCCGCCGGGGACTGGAACCCGCCGAGCGACGCGGCGGCGATCGCGCGCACGCGCGGGTGCGCCTCCGTCTTCGCGTCCAGGAGATGCCGCCGCGCCGTCGCGCCGATGCGGCCGGGCGCGCCGACGACGAGCATCTCGGCGTCGCACGCTTCAGGGTCGTTCCATACGAGCGAATGTCGGGGTGGAGTTCAAAGGCGTCAGAAGCGGAGTTGAAAGGCGTCGATGGCGGGTATTGAAAGCGAGGGGTGGGCGGAGAGAGACGACGGCAAAAGTCCTTAAGGATCGGCGTTCACCACGCGAACGCGGTCGTATGGGGACCAGTGTAAGGAGAACGCGCCTTTCAATTTCTGCGCGATGGACTCCACGGCGACGTTGCGGCTGCACGTGACAAGGACCCGCTCGCCCTTCGGCACCCTCTGCGTCACGACGTGGTATATCGTCGTGCTCTTCCCCGTCCCCGGCGGGCCCTGGATCTTCTCGAGCGCGGCGGACAGCGCGCAGACCGCGTTCTTCTGCGACGCGTTCGCCTTCGGCGCGCCTTCGCCTGATGAGAGGGCGATGCCGTGCAGACACGAGCATTCATCGGTCAGTTGAAAGCGGACGCGATCAAATGTTGAAACCGAGCGGTGGGTGAAAAACGTGCGCACAGAACGCACCGGAGATTAAAGCGAAGTCTTCCTCGGGCAGAGGCGCGGGCCCCCACGACCCCGGGACGTGCTCCGTCGGTCGCATCACCGCGCGCAGGACCGGCGACGCGGCGTGCCCGCGTTGTTCTCTCTGGGCGAGCTCGTTGAGCGCCGCGAGCTCGGCGACGAACGCGCCGACGTATCCGAACGTGCGGATCTGACCGCTGAACGGTCCGAGCTTCGGTTTCAGCGTCTGTTTTTTGAAACGAGTCGTCATCGGTCAGATTGAAAGGAAGAGAGGCGGTGCGATGGGTGAAACCGAACCGCGAAACACGCACCAGCAGCGTGGGCGCCTTCTCGCCCGTCTCCGCGTTCCTCTCGCCGCCGCTCTGCGACGTCACGACGTGCAGCTGCCCGCCGATCTTCAGCAGGTGGTGCATCAGGCTTGGGTCGTCGCCGCCGCCGTCGCCGCTGACGAGGTTGAGCTTCCCGTCGCCCGCGGGCTTCGCCTTGAGCGCGGGCCCGCGCGGGCCCTCGCTGAGGGCCATTCCATACAAGCGAACGTCGGGGTGGAGTTGAAAGGCGTCAGATGGAGTTGAAAGGCGTCGAGGGCGGGGATCGAAAGCGTGGTGTGGGCGGAGAGACACGCCGGCAAAAGTCCTTAAGGATCGGCGTTCACCACGCCAGCGCGGTCGTATGGGAACCACTGTATAGAACGCGCCTGATGAGATGCCAAAACTCCGCCAGGAGATTATTCGCGACTATCCACGCGAAGTGGCCCGCGGACTCGAACTCGAGCGGGACGGGGATCAGCGCGCACGGGTAAGGGTTCAAGAACGGCATGAACTGCGCGTCCTTATCCGCCGCCGCGGAGGGGTTGTGGTAGCCGCCGTCGCCTCCGCCGCCGTGATGATGGTGATGATGCCCTCGGTGATGACCGGCGGATCTGCCTCCGCCGCGACCCCCCATCCCGCCTCCTCCGCCCTGGCCGTATCGCCCCATCGCGACGCCCCGACGGCGCGCGCGCGACCGACGTGCGCGCGCGCGGGCGCGGACGACGACGACGCGAGACGCGCTCGACGACCCTCGGCGCGACGCGACGCGATGTGATGATCGAGTCTCGGAGTCCTCGGAACGTGCAGACCTAAACCCCAAACGATTTCATCACACTCGAGTTCGGTGCCTACTTTCGAGGACGAGGTCTACGATGCGCGCGTCGTACGACGACGCGGGCCTCCTATCTACGCGCGCACGACGCGACGGCCGCCGCGACGGCGACGGTCGACGTTCCATCTCCCCTCGACCCTCCCCCGCGTAACGCCCGCGGCCTCGCCGCCGCCGCCGTTCGGAACCTTCCGCGGCGGCGGCGGCGGCGGCGGCCCGTCTTTCCACCCGCTCGCGTTGAGCCACCACGCCGGGTACCCCACGGCCGTACCCGGCAGAGCGTCGCCGGCGCCGCTCTCGTCGTCCATGGACGGGCTCACGAACCCGTCCGCGTATCGCACCATGAGGTCGTCGCCGAGGCGCCACCACGCGCGCGCGACGGCGGCGGCGTGCGCCTCGGAGGCGGCGGTCAGCGCCGCCGGCGACGCGTACGTCGTAGACGTCTCTCCGTCGCCGCCCGCCGCGCCACCACTTCCGGCGCTGAGTTCGTCCACGAGCGCGAACCCCGCGGTCTCCCACTTCTCCTGCGCTGCGCGCACGTCCTCGATCGCGTGCTTAAACTTGAGCTGCGCGAGGTTGTGCGCGAACCGGTGCGCCCACCACGCGGAGCCGCGATCGATCGTTGACGCGTTCCCGACGTTGAGCGCGGACGGCGCGGCTTCGCACCCGGCGAACACCGGCACGAAACACGTCCCGTGCGCGGCGTGCGGCCCGAACCACGTCACGCCGCCGACGCGGTCCGGCAGCCACGCTCTCGTCTGCAGCACGTGCGTGTACGTCGTGCGATACAGCGCGATCGTTCGCTGAGGGTCGTTCCGTACGAGCGAACGTCGGGGTGGAGTTGAAAGGCGTCAGTTGGAGTTGAAAGGCATCGCGGGCGGGTATTGAAAGCGAGGCGTGGGCGGAGAGATGCGCCGGGAAAAGTCCTTAAGGAATCGGCGTTCACCACGCCAACGGGGTCGTATGGTAACCAGTGTATAGAACGCACCTCGACCGCGCCCGGGAGAGACGCCTCCGCGTCGCCGCCGCCGTATCGATCCGGCGTGCTCCACGGCCCGCCGGCGACGTCGCCCGCCCTCGTGACGTCGAACGGCGTGCCTTGGTACCAGTCGCGGTGCCACGCGAATAGATCTCTCGCGGCGACCGGTCTCGCGGGCTTCACGCTGAACGGATACGGCGCGTCGAGACGCAGGTCGCCGTACTCGGGCGAGAGCTTGAGACTTGGATTTATCAGCCGAAACGCGCCCCACACGCGTCGGCCGCTGTAATACTTGTGCGCGTACTCGCCGTCGCTGAACGCCTTCGTGAAGTCGAAGGCGCCGACGCTCCCGATCGGGTTCCACAGGCGGTGCTCGATCGCGACGGGGAGCATGTTCGCGGAGTGCATGAAGTTGTCGGGATCGCCGCCGTCCACCTCTCGAATCGTAAACATGTTCATCACCACGGCGACCTCGTCGTCCGGCACCCGCCGCGCCGCCCACACCGCGCTGTTGTTCGCGGGGTACGGCACGAAGTGCATCACCCACCCCTCCGTCGTGTCCGCGACGAGGAGCGTCTCGCTGCCGCCCTCGACGCCGCCGCTGGCGCCGTAGAACCCGTGTCTCTCCGCGAGGTCGCCCATGAGCGCGACGGCGCACCGCGCGGTGACGCATCGCTACAAGCGATTGTCGGGGTGGAGTTGAAAGGCGTCAGTTGGAGTTGAAAGGCGTCGAGGTCGGGGATTGAAAGCGAGGGGTGGGCGGAGAGATGCGCCGGGCAAAGTCCTTAAGGATCGGCGTTCACCACGCGAACGGGATCGTATGGGGACCAGTGTAACCAGAACGCACCTCCATCGCCACCCTCGAGAGCTCGTTCACGCAGAAGAGCGCGTCGCCGCCGTCGTGCGCGCCCTTCGCGGTGAACACGCCGCTGCACGTGCTCTCGCCGATGGAGAGCTGCTTCTCGTTCATGATGCCGTAGTTGCCCTCCGTGTACGCGTACGTGCGCGCGACTTGCGGGATGAAGCCGACGGGTCGCGTCGTCTTCTCGTCGCGCTCGCGCTCGCTCCTCGCGCGGTACGTCTCTCCGCGCGCGTCGCCGACGTAGCGCGGGTTATCCTCCAGGTCCGGCCATATCGCGCGCTCGCTCCCCGGCGCGTGCGTCGCCGCCGGGACGAACGCGAGGCGGACGTCGGGGTTGCCCTCGCCGTCGTCGCTGTGCGTCACGAACAGCGAGCCGTCCGAGGAGGCGTCCTTGCCGACGAGGAACGTGCTGCACGCGCGGACGCGCGTCGGCGTCGAAGACGCGAGGAGGAGGAGGAGGAGGAGGAGGAGGGAGAGGACTCTGAGAGGGGGAGGGTGGGAGACGAGGGAGGGCGCCGAGGACATGCGATTCTCGACGCATCGCGTCATGGCGAGCGGCGCGTCGGCTTCTGATGGCTGACCCGCGACGACGCGCGCGCCGAGTTCTCGCTCTCGATCTCCGGCGTCGAAAATGAATGCGCCAGCGCCACAGATCTCCCCGCGCGCCGGCACGCTCCAACGCGTCACGTCGACGGCCGTCATGCCCGCGGAGGAGACGCAGTGGCACGCGCGCCCGCCGAACCCGAGCAACCCGGTCGTGTTCTTCGACGTCACGATCGGCGGCGCGGACGCGGGCCGCATCAAGATGGAGCTCTTCGCGGACGTCTGCCCGAAGACGGCGGAGAACTTCAGACAGCTGTGCACGGGCGAGTTCAGGAAGAACGGGTTCCCGCAGGGGTACAAGGACGTGGAGTTTCACCGCGTCATCAAGGGTGCGTCGAGCGTCGATCGGCGATCGGCGATCGCGATCGATCGCGGCGGTCGCTCGCGAGGACGCGCCCGCGGATCGAATTCCCCTCCGCGCGTTCGTTCGTTCGCGTTCGTTTCTTAATTAATTTATTTCTCACGCGTCCCTCCTCCTCCTCCTCCTCTTCTCCGTCGTCGTCGTTCGTCGTCGCCCGCCGCAGACTTCATGATCCAAGGGGGCGATTACCTGAAAGGCGACGGCACCGGGTGCGCGTGCATATACGGCAGCAAGTTCGCGGACGAGAACTTCCTCGGGAAACACACGGGGCCCGGCTTGCTCTCCATGGCCAACAGCGGACCGAACAGCAACGGGTGCCAGTTCTTCCTGACGTGCACCAAGACGGAGTGGCTGGACGATAAGCACGTCGTCTTCGGTCGCGTCCTGGGCGACGGGCTGCTCGTGCTGCGGAAGATCGAGAACGTCGGCACGGGGGCGAACAACAAGCCGAAGCTATCGTGTAAGATCTCCCAGTGCGGCGAGATGTGAGAGATAAGTTGTTGTGTTCGATTCTTTACCTATAGAAGACTTGACTCGATTCGAAGCCTTATTATGAGCGCCGTCGTCGATCGCACCTCGCGAAACGTGACGACGACTCCTCGCTCACGACCGGCGACCGAACATGGACTTCTTCTTGTTCGTCGACGGCGGCTTCTGCGGCGACTTCATCGTCTGCGTCGGCGACTTCATCGTCGGCGACTTCATCGTCGGCGACTTCGTCGTCGGCGATCTGACGACCGATCGCGTCGGGGACGCTACGCTCCCTCTCGAGTGCCGCGTCGCCTCCCCCGCGAAGTCATCGTCGCCGTCGCCGCGCATCATAATGGAGGGATACTCATCTCCGTCTCCCTCTTCGCCGCCGCCGCCGCCGCCGTCCAGCCTGTCGTCGCCGCGCGGCCCCCCGTCCATCCTCGACCCTCGCGGGCCGCCGCCGCCGTCCGACGGCCGATCCCCGGGCGGCGGACTCGGCTCGTGCGCGCCGCCGCCGCGCCTCCTGCCATTCTGATTCGGGTTCTCCTCCACCATCCCGAGCGCGCGCGCCTCGTCGAGCTCCCGCTGCACCATGTGATCCACGCCCTGGGCCTGGCGGTCCTCGTACTCCGGCCGCCACTCGGCGCCGTCGTCTTCGTAACCGTAACTCTCTCCGCCGCGTCGACGCTCGCGCTCGCGTTGCTCGTCGCGGCCGCCCTCGAGCAACCCGCCGCCTCGACCCACCTGCCGCTCGTTCACCGGCGGCTCCATCGCGGTCAGCCGCTTCGACGGCGGGAGCTCCTCGAGTACCAAGTTCGCGACGGACCCGAACCCGCCCATGAGCTGCGCGTCCTTCTCCGCGAGCTTGCTCCGCAGCGCCGCGATCTCCCGCGCGCATCGACGCGACACCTCGAGCATCTCGTTGTTGCTCGCGATCGCCGCCGCCTCCGCCTTCTCCAGCCTCAGCGTCAGCGCCACGCGGTCGCTCTGCATGTCGCGCTGGTCCGTTTCGCGCTCCTTCGCCGCGCGTCGCAGCGCGGTGTTCTCCTCTCGCAACGCGTCGAGCTCTTCCCAATCCGCGCCCCCTTTGAGGAGCTCGTTCGCGTCTTGCAGACGACCGGCGACGTGCTCCGCCTCCGCGAGCCGCCGCTGGTCCACGACCGCCTGCTCCAGCACCGTCTCCAGACGCGCGATGATACCCTCCTGCATCGCGATCGTCTCTTTGCATTTCATCACCTTCTTCGCCTCTCGCTCCCACTTCATCGAGCTCTTGGAGAGAAACGCGTGCGCCTCTTGAAGCTCCTGGTGACGCGCCTTGAGATGCTCCGCGCCCACGGTGGCCTCGTGCATCGCCTTGAGCCTGTGAATCAGCTCCGTGTTGCGTCGCTTCTCCGCGGCGTACCGCGCCGCGATCTGCCCGACGCGCTCCTTCGCCGCCATGACGTCGTTGACGTCCCACATGTCCCCCATGAGCGCCAACCCCGCCGCCGGGTCCGCGTTCTTCTCCTCGTGCAGCAGCCGCCGCAGCTCCGTGTTGTCCGCCTCCAGACGCTTCCTCGCGCTCTCTGCGTCCTGCACGCGCCACTTCAACGACTCGCACCGCTTCTCCGCGGCGTCGAGCCGCGTCATCGCGTCCTCCATCGCCGCCTGCTTGTCCATCATGTCCGTCGCCATCGCGCTCAGCATCCACGCGCCGTCGCCGCCGACGCCGAGCCCGCCGCCGCCCGCGGCGAACCCCCCCGCGATTTCCTTCTCGCGGCTCGCGACGACGGCGTCGCGAGGCCACGCCCTCGCGGTGATGTTCACGCGGCCAGCCTCGTCGCCGCCGCGCGCGTACAGCGGGACGTCGTTCAGCGAGCTCGGGCGCCCGCCGCGTCCGAGGTCCGACGCCGGGATCACCGCGCGGCCGATCATGCCGCGGTCGTTGTGGAGCTCGAGGACGAGCGCGGGGGAGCGCGACTGCGACACCATACTGGCGGAGGTGAGAAAGCTCGCGCGGTGGCCGCTCGGCCACAGCGGCGGGCCGGAGAGCGTCGCGCCCTGAAGCGTCGGGCTCGCGTCCGTGCCCGCCTCCGACGTGATCTGCGCCATCGCCTTCACGATCGCGTCCTCTCTTCCCCCGTCGACCGTCGTCCACAGCGCGTGCGCCGTCTCCCCCGCCGCGAGCGCGGCTTTCCCGTCCCTCGCCATTCGCCACACCGCGACGACGGGGCCGGCGTATCCGTCGTCGCGTTCGTCGAACGCGTGCACGCCGGTGATGGACGCCTCCAGCTTCAACGCGTCCGAGTCGCCGCGGACGCGCGCGAGCTCGCGCGCGGGCGCCGCGGGAATGATCACCGAGACGCACAGGCTGGCTCCGCCGCCCAGCGTGAGCTTCATGTTGTAGTGCCTCCCCACCGCGACGCCCTTCAGGGGGATGGAGACTTTCCCCATGAGCTTGTTGGTGTCGTGGTTGACGACGGCGAGGAGCACCTTTTCGCGGTCGAGCTCGTTCTCCGCCACCTCCACGGTGACGATCTCGTTCCACGTCGGATCGCGCGTCCGCGGCACCGCGCGCGTCGCCGCGCGGCTCGGCAGCCGCGCCGCCGCCTCGCGCATCGTCTTCGCGGCGACGAACGCGGACGGATCCCTCCCGTTTTCGTCGCTCAACCCCTCCGCGTTGGCGACCAAGACGTGGCATCGCACCGTCCTCCCTCCATCCTTCGAGTCCCCCGCGCGCCCCCCCTTCGGCCGCGCGTCCGTGTCCAGCATCGTGACCTGCAGCGACACCTGCGCGGGCGATCCCCCCTCGGGCGCGTCCAGCGCGACGTTCAGCGACACCGCCTCGCCGCGTTGGAGCCGCTGAGGGTCGTTCCATACGAGCGATGATATCGGGGTGGAGTTCAAAGGCGTCAGATGGAGTTGAAAGGCATCGCGGTCGGGGATTGAAAGCGAGGTGTGGGCGCAGAGAATCGCCGGGCGAAGTCCTTAAGGAATGGCGTTCACCACGCGAACGCGGTCGTATGGGGACCAGTGTGAGGGACGCGCACCTCCACCGTCGTCCCGAAGAAGTCGACGAATCCTTCCCCGATCAGCACGTCCTCGTTCCGTGCGGACGACAACGACGAGCTCGCCGCGAACAGCTGGCAGTGCAGCGCGGGCGGCCCCGAGCTACCGAGCTCCGCGTTCAGGTCCGCGCCGTCCTTGCCGCCGTCGTGGAGCTTGTTCGCGAGCGGCCCCGCGGAGTCGCGCGGGACCGCGAGGACGAAGGCGCGATTCGTAAACTCGGGCGACGCGGTCGTGTCCGTCGTCTCCGTGCGCCCCGTCTGCCCGGCGTTGCTTCGGAGCGCGCCGACGACGTCGCGGACGTCATCGCCGGCGAAGAGGACGTTCGGGGGGCTGTCGCGGCTCTTGAGCGTCTGCGGAAGGAGAGAGGGAGAGGAGGGGGGGGTCAGATGCGGGTCAGACGGATTGTCGAGAATCACGCCTCCGCGGCAGCTGAGGGAATGGAATTCGTTTTTTCGAACGACGCGCGCGGGACGCCGCGCGACGCGCGACGACGACGCGCCTGCAGGGTGAGGAAATACGGCCGCGCTTCCTTCACGCGCACGCCCGTGATGAGCACCCGAAGGTGCACCGCGGGCAGCATCGTGCGCGATACGCGAGCGCGCGTCGGCGCAGTGCCGCCGCGTCGTGGTTTCGTTCGTGTCACGACTTGAACGTTCGTCGTCGCCAACGCGCGGCTCGTTGACCGGACCGAGGACGACGATTCGAGCGGCCGGGGAGTGTGTGTGATGAGTGTTGAGTGATGAGTGTGAGCGCTGAAGCCTAGTCGTCTACGACCGCTCTTTCGCGACCGTGAGCCCCACGGCGTTCAACTCCGCCTCCCATCGCGCGTCGTCCATCGCCATCCGCTCCTTCATCCGCGCCGCGCGCAGCCGCTTCGTCGCGACGTCCGCCATGACCACCTCCCCCGCCGCCTCCGCCTCCGCCTTTTCTCCCATGGTTTTCCCCCCGACGGCGCGGCGGTGCTTCTCGTGCCACCCCGCGACCTGAGGGTCGTTCCATACAAAGCGATGACGGGGTTGAGTTCAAGGCGTCAGTTGGAGTTGAAAGGCGTCGAGGGCGGGCGTTGAAAGCGAGGGGTGGGCGGAGAGATGCGCCGGCGAAGGTCCTTAAGGATCGGCGTTCACCACGCCAACGCGGCCGTATGGGAACCAGTGTATAGAACGCACCTGAGACGTCTTGCGCAGGTCCGCGACGATCGCGACGGACGCCTCGTGCGCCTCGTTCGCGGCGACCATGCGGTCGATCCTGAAGTCCGCGCGCTTGTTCAGCGTGCCCATCGCGCCCGGTCGACGACGCGTTAACGAGATGAATTAATTCGCCCTCCGACGCCTCGGGGGAATGAACGGAGTCGCGCCGGCGCGGGAGACGCGTTCGAGGCCTGGGGAGGGCGCGCGCGCGGGGTCGACGCGTCAGCGCGCGCGTGGACAGACGGCGGCGCGGCGGGGAAGCGCGAACCCGCGCGCGATGGCGGAGCGCGCGACGCGGGATGGATGATTGCTCGCGGGTGCTTTTCCCCCCGCCATTCGCGCGGGAGGGCCAAACGCGGCGTGCGCGCGATCGATGGATCCGCGACGGACGCGGGCGACGGGCGGGGGCGGGAGACGCACCGCGCGCGGCGACGGCGCGTCTGATTCGCGCGTCGGGAGCGACGGCGGCGGCGAGGAAACTCGGGCGGGCGACGGCGACGGCGTGCGCGCGCGAGTGCGCGACCGCGTTCAGGGGCGCGCCCGTGAAAAAAGTCAGCAGTCGCAGTCGTCATCTCGCGTCGGCCAATTGCGTGATTGGGGATAAAGCGTCGTGCGGCTTTCGAGCGTCACTCCTCGACGCGCGCGCGCGCGTCGACGCTTCGCGCGGCGATGACGCCGCACGAAGAGCGACCGGGATCGCTCGTCAAGTGGTGCGGCGAGAACGGAGAGCGGGGGCAGAGGCTCCTTCTGGAGTATCGCGACGACGAGAAGCTGCCATCGGAGGTTATGGCGTTGTCTTCGTACAATGCGCTCTGGAGGTGCGCGGAGTGCGAGCACGAGTGGAAAGCCGGAGTATGCAGCCGCACGAGGAGCGACGCAGCCGCCGAGTGCATGAGGTGCCGCGGTTGCAGCGCACGGGGCATCAGCTTCCGGGTGTGGTGCGACGCCAACGGCGAGCGAGGGAAGTCACTCCTCGAGGAGTACGTCGATACGGACAGAGGACCGATGGACGTGACGCGAGCGTCGGGTTACAAGGCGCTGTGGAAGTGCGCGACGTGCGAGCACGAGTGGCGGACGAAGATATGCAACCGCACGACGGCTAACAACCCCACCGGGTGCCCGAAATGCCCGGGCTTCGTCGCCAGGTCGAACAAATTCCAGGTGTGGTGCGACGCCAACGGCGAGCGAGGGAAGAAGCTCCTCGAGGAATACGTCGATACGGACAGGGGACCGACGGACGTGACACACGGGTCGAAATACAAGGCGCTGTGGAAGTGCGCGACGTGCGAGCACGAGTGGCGGGCGAAGATGAACAACCGCATGAGAGCTAATAACCCCAGCGGGTGCCCGGCGTGCTCGGGCTACACCGCCACTTCGACGAAAAACTTCCAGGTGTGGTGCGAAGAGAACGGCGAGCGAGGGAAGAAGCTCCTCGAGGAATACGTCGATACGGACAGGGGACCGACGGACGTGACTCACGGGTCGAGCTACAAGGCGCTGTGGAAGTGCGCGACGTGCGAGCACGAGTGGTGGGCGACGATGAACCACCACACGAGGGCTAACAACCCCGCCGGGTGCCCGTCCTGCTCGAGATACGCCGCCAGGTCGACCTTCCGGGTGTGGTGCGACGCCAACGGCGAGATAGGGAAGAAATTCCTCGAGGAGTACGTCAATACGGACAGAGGACCGATGGACGTGACGCGAGCGTCGGCGTACAAGGCGCTGTGGAAGTGTGCGACGTGCGAGCACGAGTGGCGGGCGAAGGTGGGCAGCCGCACGAACAGTCGCAGACCCTGCGGGTGCCCGAAGTGCGCGAATCATTTGCCGCTGAGCAAGACGAACAACTTCCAGGCGTGGTGCGACGCCAACGGCGAGCGAGGGAAGACACTCCTCGAGGAGTACATCGATCCGGACAGGGGACCTACGCGCGTGACGAATGGGTCGACGTACAAGGCGCTGTGGAAGTGTGCGACGTGCGAGCACGAGTGGCGGACGACGCTGAACTGTCGCACGCTGAGCGGCAGACCCACCGGCTGCCCGGCGAATTGCCGCAAGAAGCGTAAACGGCATTCACCCGCTACGACGTGCTAAAAACTAAGGGTATTCCTAATCGCGCTCACTCATCGCCCTCCTCATCCTCCTCCTCCTCCGCGTCGTCAACCTCCCTCGGCGCGTCGTCCAGCGCCCTCGGCAGCCGCCCCACCAGCGCGCGTAACCCCGCCGCGCACGCCGCGACGAACCCGAACACCACGTACTGCTGCCCTCTCTCGCCCATCCGCAACGACCAGCTGTACACGACGCCGCACGCCACCGGCGCGATGATCCTCCCGAGCGCGGCGACGGACGTCGCGACGCCGTTCACGCGCGCTTTGAACGCGTTCACGCACGAGTTGTTCACCGCCATGATGATCGTCGTGAAGAGAAGCGCGAGCGTGCAAATTTTCAACGCCTGATGTTGAGGGTCGTTCCATACAGAAAATGTTCATCGGTCAGTTGATTGGAGATGCGATCAAGTGTTGAAACCGACCGATGGGTGAAATACGTTTGTAAAACTATCTGATAGAACGCGCCTGCGAGAGCAACAGCACGACCCAACGCGCGACGACGTCGTCCTCGTCCACCATCGCCGCCGTCGGCGCGATGAGCGCGACGCACGCGAACGCGACCGCGCCGAACCGCAGCCCGCCGGTCACGCCGAGCGCTTTCAGAACCCTCGGGAACAGGAAGAGTTGAAACGTCACGAGCGTCACGCCGCCGAACACGAGGACGGCGCCGATTTCACCCGCGCTCAGCTCGAGTCCGCCCAACGACGTCGACGTCTTGGCGTAGACCGGGAAGATCTCGTCGTACCCGATCGCGATCGCGGCGAGCGCGGCGTACGACGCGATCGCTTCGACCGTGTGCGCGTTCCATCCTCTCGTGGACAAGCCTTTCGCGGCGGCGGCGGCGGCGGCGGCGGAGTCATCTTTTGGTTTTTTGGTTTCCGCTGCCGCGGTTCCTCCGAGCTCGACGTCCGCGGCGTCTATCGACGTTCCGTCTTCCCCTGACATCGTCTTCACGACGCCCATCTCGACCTCTTTGAGGCCGCGCTCGCCGTCGTCGTCCACGATCGTCAGCAGCGCCTCGCTGCGATCCTTCCCTTCGTATGGGCGTTCACCCTCGTCGTCGTCGTCGTCGTCGTTGTCGTCGCCGACCCTCGCGTAGTACGCCGCGTCGCCTCCGCTCGCCTTCGCTTCCATCCGCCGCCACTGCGACGCGCTCTCCGGGACATACAGAAACCCTAACACCCCGCCAGTGAGCGTTAACATCCCCGCGAACAGCATCGGCAGCAAGAACGGATACCGCTCGAAGACGGTGCCCTCGAACGTATCCGGCCAACGCTCCGCGGGTCTCTGCAGAAACCCGCCCACGGCGGGCGCGACGCACGACGCGACGCCGAACGCCATCGCGAATATCGAAAACGCCCGCGCTTGCTGCGTTTTATCCGTCGTCTCCCCGATGTACGTCTTCACCACCCCGGCGTTGCCGTTCAACAGCCCGGTCAGGAACCGCCCGCTGACGCACTGCGCGTAACTCCCGGCGGTGCCGAAGACGAGCACGGAGAAGGTGCTGAGGGTCGTTCCATACAAAGCGACGTCGGGGTGGAGTTCAAAGGCGTCAGTTGGAGTTGAGAGGCGTCGAGGTGTGTCGGGATTGAAACCGAGGGGTGGGCGGAGAGATGCGCCGGGAGAGAAAGTCCTTAAGAAACGGCGTTCACCACGCGAACGGGGTCGTATGGGAACCAGTGTACAGAACGCACCTCAGAAACATCCCGAGGAGCATCACCGGCCGTCGGCCGAATCGATCCGCGGCCACGCCCCACGGGTACGACGACAGGAGCTGCCCGACGCTCGTCGCCGCGCCCGCGAATCCGACCCACGCGCCGAGGTCTTTCTCGGAGGACGCGACGCCGTAGGATTCCACCATGAACGGCAGCATCGGCCACACGACGTTCAGCCCGAACGCGTCGACGATGTTCAGGAGGCTGAGGGCCATTCCATACAAAAAAGTTTCACCGGTCAGTTGAAAGAGGGCGCGATCAAATGTTGAAACCGGACAATGGGTGAAAAACTTTATAGAACGCACCTGAGCACGAAGAAGAAGAACGGCGACTTGCGGCCTCTCGCCTCCAGGGGCGGGAGACGCGGCGACGGTGGCATCGTCGTCGTCGGTCGTCGGTCGTCGGGACGGACGCGTCGCGCGCGCGGGGTGGGGGGGGGGGGAGGGAGCGACGGCGTGATGCGGTCGACCCCCGGCCCCCGGCTCCCGCGCCGCGAACTATGGAAGGAAGATGAAGACGCGCGACGTGGACGAACGAGAAGAACAGAAGGACTCCCTGGAAAATAATGCCTGGCGGCGGCGAGAGTGCCGCGGCGTGTCTTTACACGACACCATCCAAATTCTAATATCATAAGCGCGCGCACCTCCTCCTCCTCCTCCTCCTCTCTCTCCTCCTCCTCTTCCTCTCCGGTCACTTGTTGACGTTCCCCAGCAGAGACATCCCGCTGCGATCTTCCACCTCTTCCCACCCCGGCCCCGTCCGCGGGTTCGGCTTCTTCTTCCCCAACAGATCGTCCCTGTCCATGATCATGTCCAGGTCCGCGTCCGAGATGTCCGCGCTCTGCGAGATGCCGTCGTCGTCCTGGTCCTCGCCCTTCAGCAGCGCCATGAGCTCCTCGACGCCGACGCCCGCCGTCGCGCTCGAAGACTTGGACGCCGCCTTCTTCTCCCCGCCACCAGCCTTGGACGCGCCATCCTTCGCGTCCATCTCCGCGCCCTCTTGCCGGAAGTTCCCCTTCGTGATGACGAGCTTCTCCAGCGCGAGCTTACTGTTCGCCCTCGAGAGCATCTTCCCTTCCACGGAGTGCGCGGTCGCGAGCCTCAGGACGTGCACGGGCTTCGTCTGCCCGATGCGGTGGCAGCGATCCATGGCTTGCATGTCTTGGTGCGGGTTCCAGTCCGAGTCGTAGATGATCACGGTGTCGGCGGCGGTGAGGTTGATGCCGAGGCCGCCCGCGCGCGTGGACAGGAGGAAGATGTCCACGCTCGGGTCCGTGTTGAACGCGTCCATCTGCTCCTTGCGCTCCTGCCACGCCACGCTGCCGTCGATGCGGCACACGCGCGAGCCTTGCTGCTCAAAGTAGGACTCGATGAGGTCGAGCATCTTCGTCATCTGCGAGAAGATCAACGTCTTGTGCCCGCGTTGGCGCAACTTTTTCATGATGCGATCGAGGAGCCGAAACTTCCCGCACTGCTCGACGAGCTCCGCGGCGGACGGGAACATGATGCTGCCGTCTAATCCGCCCGAGATCAAGTCCGGGTGGTTGCAGTTTTTGCGCAGTTGCATCAGCATGTTGTTCAACGCCGTGGAGCCGACGGGCGCGACGCCGCCCGAGAGTTTCTGGAGCATCTCCCCGATGGTCTTGTCCACGAGCGCGTCGTTGAACTTCTTCTGCGTCTCCACCATGTGCGCGTAGATGACGATCTCTTTCTTTCGAGGGAGGTTCACCTCGACGTCACCTTTTAAACGCCTGAGAAGGAACGGTTTCAGGATGCCGTGGAGCTTCTCCACCACCTTGGCGCGTTTGGACGTCTCCTTCTCGTCGTTGTTTTGTTCCGCGCTGAAATCGAACCAGCTCTGGAACTGCGAAAGCGAAGAGAAGACGTCCGGGAGGAGGAAGTGCAGCAGCGACCAGAGCTCCGGGAGGTTGTTCTGCAGCGGCGTGCCCGTGAGCAGGAGCTTGTTCGACGTCGGAATCGTCTTCAGCTCGCGGATGAGCTTGCAGTCGAAATTTTTAAGCCTGTGTCCCTCGTCCACGACGAGGTACTTGAAGTTGTACTTGGACAAAAACTTCCGGTCCGCCATGACAATCTCGAACGAGGTCACGATCACCGGGAACGTGTCCTTGATCGGCGTCGTGATGGGGAGGTGCCTCGCGCGGATGTCCGCGCGGTCGGTCCTGCTGCCGTGATACAGCACCACCGGGAACGACGGGCAAAACTTGTGAAACTCGTTGACCCAGTTTGAAAGCGTCGAGAGCGGCCCGATGACGAGGTACGGCCCCAGCACGCCCTTCGATCGCAGGTGCGACAGGAACCCGATCGTTTGAACCGTCTTCCCGAGACCCATCTGATCCGCGAGGATCCCGTTCAGACCGTTCTGGTACAACGCGATGAGCCACTTGACGCCCTTGAGCTGGTAGTCGCGCATGTTCACCGTCATCATCGGCAGAAGCTTCTGCGTCTCGCTCAGCGTCGCCGCGTCCGCGGCGTCGCCGCGCCCGGAGCGCCCGCCGCCGACGCCGCCGCCCGCGCCCTTACCCCCGTCCGCGGCGCCGCCGCCGGGGATCGAACCGCCGCCGGACTTGCCCTTCTTTTGTTTCTTCTTCGCCGGCTTTCCGTCGTTTTCATCCTCGTTGAGCTGCACCATCTGTTCGCTGAGAAACTTGGAGTAGATGGTCGTCTGATCCAGCAGCGCCTCGAGGTTATCGTACTTCTTCTCGTCCAGGTCCACCGGGTCCTGATGCGGTGGAGGCGGGAGCGATGGCGGTGGCGGGGCGGTGAGTCGGCGGCGGGTGAGGGAGGGAGGGAGACGCCAGACGGAAATTCATTCGTTCGCTCGCTCGCGCGAGCGGGAAACGATCTGAGCTCGCGCGCCGCGCGCCGCGCGCGACCGCGGCGCGGCGCCGCGCGCGTCGCGCGACGCGACGCGCGAGCTCAGATCGCGCGCGATCGCTCGAGACGCGCGCGCGGACGCGATTCCCCGCGCGATCGCCGCCTCCGCGCGTCGCGCGACGGTTCGCGCGCGGCGTGACTCGGCACGCGCCGTCGCGTCGTCGAGCGCCGTCCGGTCGTTCGAGCGGGAAAGATGGACAAGATGGACGCGCGCACCTCCTTCGCCTTGGCCTCCTCCTCCGCCTTGACGCGCTCGCGCTCCTCGTGGAGCTTGCGCTCCTCCTCGAGGACCTGCTCGTCCACGTCCACGATCTCCTCCTCCTCCTCGCTCGGGGTGCCGGGCTCGGTGCCGTCGCGCGGATCGGTGGCGTCCGGCGCGAGTTGCTTCGCTTCGTCCATCGTCTTTCGTTTCCCGCTCTCCTGCGCGCCGCTCGGCGAAGTGATCTGGAGGAGGAGGAAGGCGAGAGGGCGGCGTCGTCAGCGGAGTCCGCGCGTCGTGGAGAAGGCGAGGAGCGGCGAGAGGAAGAAAGGGCGCGTCCGTTCGGTCGCCGCCGCGCACCTCGAGCGTCTCGGCCATGTCGCGCGCGTGCTGCGGCGCGCGTGCGTGCGATCGTTTCTGCGAGCGCGCGCGATTCGGTCCGGCGGCGAAGCACGTCACCACCGCGCGCCAGCTGGAGCTTTCGGCCGATGCCGACCGGAAGCGGTGACCGCGATGTTGACCCCAATTTCGCGACCAAAAGTCACGTTTTCAAAGGAAAATATTTCCCTCTCGACCCACGTTCTGTTGCGATTTTCACCCCGGATCCGGGAGGGCTTGGCGGGGCGTTTGAAATATTCTCGCCCGAGGGCGCGCTGCCGCTGCCGCGCCGCCGCCGTCGCGCGCAGACCGACTCGCGCGCGCGCCTCGTCCGCGTCGCGCTCAGATCGCACCTCCCTCCGTCGTCGCCACGATGAGCGACAACCCGTTCGAGGAAGGGAACGCGGAGCCGAACCCGTTCCAGGTGCGCGCGCGATCTCTAGACTTGGACGCGAGGGCGCGTCCTCCGTTCAAACGCGCGCGACCGTCGTCCGTCCGTCGACGCCGCGCGCGCCGGTCGTCCCCGGCGTCGACGATCGCGATCGCCACCGCCGCGCGCGTCGCCGTCGTCCTCCCGCGCGTCGCGATCGGCGCGCCGCCGCGCCGCCGCCGCGCGGTCGGCGCGGCCGTCGGACGCGCCCCGCGTCAGATCTCTCGCGTCGATCTCTCGCGCGGCGCTCACCCCTCTCCCTCCCCTCTCTCTCCCCCCACCACCCCAGGCGTCCGCGGAGGTGGAGCCCGCGAACCCGTTCAACCCGTCCCCGACGGACGTCGCCCCGACGTACGACAACCCCGCGTACGACGACGCGGCGCCCGCGCCCGTGACCACGTTCGGCGCCTACGACGTCGGCGCGTACGGATCCGACGCCGCGCCCGCGCCGTCGGCGTCGTCGCCGCCGTCGGCGGCGGCGGCGGCGGACGCGTACCAGCCCAGCGGCGGCGCGTACGGCGGCGCGGGCACCGCGCTGGCGTCCGCGGCGGCCGCGTACGGAAGCGGCTCGAAATCGCCCGGATCCGACGGCGGCGAGACGTCGGTCCGCGTGCGGGAGTTGGAACAACGCGAGGCGGCGCTGCGTCGAAGGCGCGTTCTATCTCACACTGGTCCCCATACGACCGCGTTCGCGTCGTGCACGCCGATCCTTAAGGACTTTCTCTCCCGGCGGTCGTTTCTCTCCTCCCGCCCCTCGCTGGGGGCGCCAATCCCGACACACCGCGCGCGACGCCTTTCAATTCCACCCCTGAGCCTTTGAACTCCACCCCGACGTTCGTCGCTTCGCCCTAAACCGTCGACCCCAAGGGAGGAGGAGGTGATTCGTCGGGAGCAGGCGCTCGCGAACGCGGGGCAGAAGAACTGGCCGTTCAAGCGGTACGCGATCGCGTTCCACGACATCGAGCTCGAGATCCCGGAGGAGTGCCAGCGCGCGGTGCACCACGCGCACTACGCGTTTTGGGGCCTCGTGTTTTGCCTGACGTACAACTTCCTCTTCGCCGCGTCGGCGGCGTTTTTCGGCCTCGGCGATTTCGCCGCGTGGATCATGGCGATCCTGTACCTCATCACCGGCGTCCCGGGCGCGTACTTCTTCTGGTACGCGCGTCTGTACAACGCCACGAAGAACGACAGCGCGCTCGGGTACGCGTGGTTCTTCATCGTCTTCCTCGTGCACATCGCGTTTTGCCTCTTCGCGTTCATCGCGCCGCCGGATGCGTTCGGAACCGCCAAGTACTCCCTCGCAGGGGTGATGTCCACGGCGGAGATGGAGAAGGAGAACTCCAGCATCGGCGGCGTGTACGCGTTCGGCGCCGCGCTGTGGTTCTTGGAGCTTCTTTGGTCCGTTTGGGTCATTCGCGGCGTGTACTTGGCGTTCAGAGGGCAAGGGCACACGGTGACGGAGGCGAGGAACGCGGTGGCGAAGGACGCCGCGTTCGGCGCGGCCAAGTCGGGCGCGAGGCGTTAGCCCCGCGACGTAAGTAACGGTCGACGATGAGGCGTTATGTTGTGCGTGTGCTTCACAACACTCTGTTAATACGTCGTACAAATTGTGCGTGTGCTTCACAACACTCTGCCGCGCGACTCGACGTCGGATCGCGCGCCTCGCCTCGTAGACGCGGTCGTCGACCCGGTGCCTATCATCGCGAGCTGCGCGCCGTACCCGCCCTTCGCGCTCGCGGCGACGCTCTCCGTCGTCGTCGTCGTCGCGAGGGAGGCGTCGCGCGTCGAGTTCCCGCTCCCGCTCCCGCTCCCGCTCCCGCGCGCGCGGGGCAACCCGTCGTCGTCGTCGTCCGCGGCGGCGACGGCGGCGCGTCCGCCGCCCCGCGCCGCGCGGCGTCCTCGCGTCGTGCACATCCCCCACCCCCTCAGCGCGTCGATCACCCCCTCTTCCTCCTCCTCGCCGCCGTTCGCGTTCGCGTTCGCGCGCGCGCGCGCCGCCGTCACTTCCTCCGCCACTTCCTCCTCCTCCTCCTCCTCCTCCTCCTCGTCGTCGGGGAAGTACAGCTGTCGCTCGCGCTCGAGCGCCTCCGCCTTCGCCGCCGCGTCGTCGCGCGCCTCCTCCGCGCGCTTCAACACGACGGTGTATCCGCCGCCCATGAGCGGCGAGCACATCTCCGCGCTCCCCCACCGCTCTTCGCGCTCGCGATGCGCGCTCGCGACGGACGCGGACGCGTCGCCGAGATTCCCGCGCGCGCGAGGCAGCGCCGCGTGCGGCACGATGCCGCCGCGGACGCCGCACGGTCGGTCGTTCTCCGCGCGCCCGCGGACGTACGCCTCCGCCTTTCGCACCGCGGCGTCCTTCCTCGCGAGGTCGTCGAGCGCGGCGTTCTCCTTGTCGAGGAAGGACGCCGCCGCGAGGTCGCGACGTCGCGCGCGGAGGATGTTCGATTCTCTCGCGTCGATCTCGTCGAGCCGCGCGAGGAGCGCGTCTCGCGCGGCGGCCGCGTTCGGGCATACCGCGTCCTGCCACTCCCGCGCGGTCCTCGCGGGGACGTTCTCGATCCCGCGCTCGATGTCCGCCCAGTACGCCTCGGTCTCCGCGCGGAGCGGCATCGCGCGGCGCGAGCGGCGGGAGACGCGCGGCGGTGGAGTGATGACGCGGCGCGAGCGGCGGGAGACGCGCGGCGGTGGAGTGATGACGCGGCGCGAGCGGCGGGAGACGCGCGGCGGTGGAGTGATGACGACGATTCGGTCAACGGAAACGACGACGACCAGACTGCGCGCGCGTTTCGATGAAAAAAAAACGCTCGCGCCGTCGGCGAAATTATCATAAATCACGTCAACGCGCGCACTCGAAACGACTGCGAGTGCCCCCCTCCGTCGCCCCCCCGCGAGCTCTGCATCTCGCGCGTGCTCGCGACGCGCTCCGCGCTCACCTCCACGTGGCTCCCCAGCCTGCGAAGCAACACGACGAGCTCGTCCGCGACGCGCGCGGCGTCCTCGCCTCGATCGACCCCGCCGCCGACCCCGCCGCCGCCGCCGCCGCCGCCGCCGTCGTCGAGCCCGTGCAGCAGCCTCTGCGCGGCGTACGCGCACAGCGACGTCAGAGACGTCGCGTACTCGACCTCGTGGCGGTAATACATACCTAGCGCGGCGTCGGAGGACGCGTCCGTGAGGTAGGGCGCGCGCGCGGACTCGACGCCGAGGTCGTAGAATTCGCTCGGTTTCATCTCGCCCGCGCCGCCTCCGTCGTCTAGGCGGCGGCGGCGGGGGGATAGAAACGCGGGTAACGGCACGTCCGGTTGCGTTTCTGGTTCACTCGTCGCCGTTTTCGTCGACGACGTCGTCGTCGTCGTCGCGGCGCTGAAAGACCCCGCGCGTAGGATCCCGCCGCGGGACCCCCCCGAACGCGGCGGCGGCGGCGGCTTTTGTTTCATCGTCGTCGAATCCGAATCCGCGCCCGCGTCCGCGCCCGCGCATCCCCTAGTATCGACGCCTCTCTCCTTATCGATCGCGACGGACAACACGTCGTACCCCGCCTCCGTTCGAATCGCGTTCACGCACGCGATGAACGTCTTCTTCGCACGCACGCGCTTCCACAGCGCCACCCGCATGCGCTTCACGGCGTAGCCGGTCATCGCTCGCGCCGTCTCCGGCACCTCTCGCGCGGCGTCTTGAAACACTCGGCGACTCAAACTGAGCAACTCCGTGAACGTGACCGTCTTCACCGTGGCGGTGCGTCGCGTCCGCATCGCGACCGCGACCTCGCCGATCATCGCGCCCTCGTTTAAGTACGCGACGTGCGACCCGCCGGCGATGACTGCAAAGCGGCGTCAGGGCGGCGTTCGGGGGCGCATCATCAGGCGGAGTCGAAAGGCGACCGCGGGGCGGGCGGAGAGAAATACGATACGCGCGCGGGAAAAGAAAGGCACCCTAGCTAGCTAGAGGAATGGCGTTCACCACTCGAACGCGGTCGTATGGGAACCAGTCAGTGTACAACAATGCGGACGCCGCACCTTCGACCTCGCCGTGGACGATGAAGAACATCTCGTCGCCGATCTCGCCTTGCTTCATGACCGTCTCCCTCGGCGAGTAGACTCTGCGGATGAGCTTACCTATGATGCACTTCACGAATTGCTCGTCCGCGTCTCGAAAGAAGTCGATCGTGTTCAGGACGTTCCGCATGCTCCACAGCTGGACTTCCATGCGCATGCTGTCGGACAAGTGGCCGAGGAGTTTATCTTCCGCGTGAAAGAGCGACGTCGCGCGCTTGTAGTGAAAGAATTCTCGAACTTTCGCGCGCAACGGGTTCGGAATGTTACGAAACTCAAAGTACTCGTTCGCCTGGTCCATGAGCTTCTGGAACTCCACGTCCGCGCCGTTGATGTTCGCGATGAGCGACGTGACCTGCGTGAGGCCGTACAGGAACACGCACGACCCCGCGAGCTGCGCGAAGATGGTCATCATGCGCTCGTCTCGATTCGACGGCACGATGTCGCCGTATCCGATCGTCGTCATCGTCGTGATGGCCCAGTACACGCACGTGGCGTACCTCGTGCTGCGCCCTTGTTCATCTAACCGCTCCGAATCCTGCGTTATTTTTCGAATCGATACGAACGAACGTCCGTCAGTCGAACGCGCGAAACGACGAAGGAGGGAGGCTCCCTCCGCCAAATGAAGGGTGAAAAGAAAGGAGAGGGAGGTTTGAAAGGAAAGACGCCGAGGACGCGCGCGCGCCTGCGATTGCGCCAAGAGTTCCACCCACGTCACGCCGTGGGCGCCGTGATCTTGAAGCACGAACGAGAGGTACCACGCGCACGCGAGCCAGTGCGCGAGGCACATGACGACGACCGCGAACTTCATGACCTGCCATATGCCGTACTTGATCGACATCTTGCGCTCGAGCCGGTGTAATATTCGGTTTAGACGCATGATGCGGAAGAGCTTCACGAGCCGCAAGAGTTTCAAGATGCGAACGAATTTGGTGCTTCGGTAGGCTTCGCTGTTCGACGTCCCCGCGGCGATGATGTCGAACGGAAACGACGCGATGAGGTCCGGGACGAACCAGGAGCGCGCGTACTGCCGCGCGATCTTCTTGGGGTCGAGCACGACCTTGCTGTTGCCCTTGTGCGCGTATCCGGTCACGAAGTTTAAGACGATGTCGAAGACGAAAAAGACGTCCACGAATCGATCGACGCCGTAGATCCACGTCCCCGAGTGCGACGCCACCTGGAGTGGAGGGAAACGATTTCATTGGTCGAACGCGTTCGGTCAGATGTTTTGATCACGATTCAAGAAGTACGATTGGTCCGCGGATGATGACGTGGAAGAAGATCACGACGCACCTCGAACCCGATCACGAACGGCACGAGCAGCGCGATGTACACCAGCAGAGACACCAGGTACAGGTCCCAGTACCTTCAAGCGAATGTCGGGGTGGAGTTGAAAGGCGTCAGAAACGGAGTTGAAAGGCGCCGAGGGCGGGTATTGAAAGCGAGGTGTGGGCGGAGAGAGACGACAGCGAAAGTCCTTAAGGATCGGCGTTCACCACGCGAACGCGGTCGTATGGGGACCAGCGTATAGAACGTACCTTCGAAACGCGCTGAACGGGTGTATGATCCACCAGTGCGTCCGCGAGAGCATCTTCGCGACCCACTCCTCGTCGTGCATGTGAATGTTCTCGTCCGCGATGGGCTCGCCGAAGTGGATGATGTATCCGAGCTTGGAGAAGAACGGCGCGTGGACGCGTTTGCCGTCGTCGCCGCGGCCGCGACGCGCGTCCTTTCGGTCGCGCGTCTCCTTGTTCAAGCGATCGATCAGGACCGTTCCCCACGACTTGGATCGAGAGAACTTGCGCACGAGCTCCGCCGGGGGGTCGTCGTCGACGTCCGTGCGGTGCGGCGGCGCGCCGTACGCGCGCGCGACGGCGCGGTGATGGCGCGACGGCGGCGGCGCGACGGACGGCGCGGGCGGAGGAAGAGAGGGTCGACGCTTCGACGACGACGACGACGTCAGCGTCCCCGCGCGAACCGTCCCCGAGCTGGACCCGCCTCGGCGAGGCGGCGGCGGCGGCGGCGGCGGCGGCGGCGGC